>NC_142400.1:1510000-1717500 GCF_059441095.1 Idiotropiscis lumnitzeri
CCAATGAGAGCAACATGAGCGTCGCCGTCTTCAGCCGCCCGACGAAGCAGCAAACACGAGCAGGTATCGACGCTCCCAACACAACATGTCGACATTTGACCTAAACGGAACCGCCGCAAAGTCGCCAGAAGCTCGCCTAACGCGGGCCAACGCTGTTAGCTTAACGGCGCTCGCCTATAACGGAGCTCGCCTTGGCTGGCAGTGCGCCCTTCATCGGACACGCCTCTGCCGTCTCGTTGCGTCTCCCACACGGGGCTAACATGTCAGCTGTCCGCCGTCCTGAGTCCAAAAGAGGAACCACAGCGCTTCCGTCGCTGATGTGCGGGAGCGGCCGTCAATTGGAAGTCGCGTTTCGAGTAAATTTAAGGCAAATGTGGCCGATGTGTGAGCAGATGGCCGCTGT
This sequence comes from Idiotropiscis lumnitzeri, assembly GCF_059441095.1. NCBI lineage: Eukaryota > Metazoa > Chordata > Actinopteri > Syngnathiformes > Syngnathidae > Idiotropiscis > Idiotropiscis lumnitzeri. The sequence continues at coordinate 1,510,404 of NC_142400.1, forward strand.
TGTCCGATAACGGAACTAGCAACGCGCTTGCCTGCGACCATTCCGATTCTGTCTGTCGGGCGGGTCGTCTCTCTGTTTGTCCGCGCGTGATACGGCGGCCCTCTGTGACGTCATACGTTTATTTCCGGACTGGAGGTTGAGATGCGCTTGTCGGTAATGGAACTCTCAGCGCGGCCGCAGCTGCGCGCTATCTTCATCCTCTCCTCCACGACCTCATCATCATCATCATCATCATCATCATCATCGTGTAAAATTCATGTCGTACATGTGATGCGTGGTGTGTAGCCATGTTGGGGTCCTGTGGTTGTCCTTTGACATTTTCTGTGGAGTTGCTTTGAACATGTAAACAAAGACATGATTGACATGTCACACATGACTCATGTGTGTGTGTGTTAAAAATGGTTACACACATGTTCGCGACCTCTCATGTGACCTCCTCATGATGTCATTACTCGCACCCACAAAGAAACTTTTGTGCCCCTCCCCGCACGCGCACACACGCATGCATGCACTCACATGCACACATACACGCACATGCTAAAACACACAAGCACATGCCCATAAACGTGGAGACACACATATACACACACCTCTCAAACAGATACGCGTGCATGCTCGTGCACAGTGAAACCCACGCCCATATTAACCCACGTTGACCGAGGAGTGTCAGTAAAGAGGAAGTGAGATGATGACGTTTTGGGGGAACTTTCTACTTGCTGTGTTGTCATCGGCAGGCATGGCCAACGCTGCGCTCACGCAAAGCCTTTCTTTTGCATTCATGCCACTCGAGTAGCAACAGGAAACACCTGACGGCATCCTTCCTGTTTCACACTTTCGCTTCCGGCCGCCGTGCTGACGAATGCTCGCGAGCGCCGAGGTCCGGGGTTAAGAATGTCGCTAAATGATTCATCAAGTTGTCAAAATAGTTAATTTGATAGCCGATTAATTTAGCTTCCAACAAAAAAGCGTGAATAGGCAGATTCACGAATGCCAAAGTGCAACTATATTTATTTATTTATTTTTTTCCGAAAACCTAACTTCCTGTTTGTGTGATGCGATGCGGCGAGCAGAGGCGGGCAAATCGGCGGCATGACGGAGGACAAATGCCCGCAACTGGTGGACTACTTCGTGGTGGCGGGCCTGGACCCGGTGGGACCCTGGCGACCTCTGGACGACGACGCCCGGACTGCCGCCTCCACGCCGCCGCCGGGCCGGGGGGCGGAGCCTGTGACGGACCTGGCGGTGATCGCCCGCGGCCTCGGCGAGGAGGTGCCGCAGGGCTTCACCTGCATCGACAAGTCGCTGGGCGGCCACTCGGCCGAGCTGAGCGCCGGCCTCATCAACAACCCGCGCCTGTACCTCTGCTACAGGAGGGGCCGCGATAAGCCCCCCGTTCTCGACCTCGGGTAAGACGTCCGCCACGACTAAAGCGTCCTGTCAGGTTGTTGTCATGTCACTAGTGGAGTGCGTCACTTTTCCCACATTTTGTCAGTTGTAGACTTCCAATAAATTTGTTTTTCAAGTGAATGGTCGGACGTGTGTCGTCAAATTAAGTTCACCTAGAGCTGCACAATACGTCGCAAAAATATCGCCATGGCGATAATGCTTATCGCAAAGAGGTTAGATAATGGGATATGTCTGCCGTTGTGGTCGTTGGGGTGCGTGCGCAGGGTGTTGTACGAGGGCAAGGAGCAGCCCAAGGCTGGCTGGTACGTGATCGAGACGACGCCCTACAGCCGCTCGGCCAACCTGAGCTCCGGCGCCGGCCCGGCGGCGCAGCGTGTCTTCCTGACGTACCGACGAGCCGCGGACACGCAAGGCCTGCACTCACTGGGCGTGACCGACATCGGTGTGCTACTGCCCGGGAAGGGCGAGGCGGCGCCGCACACCTTCAGCCGCGTGGACAAGAACCTCAACACGGGCATGGTGAGACACGTCCTCCGCTCGCGCGCTCGTGCCGGGCCGAGCCGTCGTTGCCAACTGGTGTGCGTGTTTGCAGTTTGGTCCCGCCGTGTTCGTGTGCTTCAAGCGAGCGGTGGCCAAAGCCAACGCGCTGGTCTACGAGGCGGGTGAGTGCGCGGACGCGCCTGAAAATGGGCTGGGCCGCCGCTTAGGTTTTGCGGCTTTTCTTTCAGGTCTGCTGAGTCGCTACCCCGCCGACGACCAGGACGCTTTCCCGCTGCCCGAGTCGGTGCCCGTCTTCTGCCTGCCCATGGGCGTGGCTCTGGAGAGCTGGCCCGCCGATGCCAAGTACCGACTGCCCGTGTTCTCCACTTTCGTGCTCACCTCGGCCAGCGGGGACAAGGTGGGTTCGCTTTCTTCTTAACGGCCATTTTAAGGTCACAAAAGTGATCAATTAAACTCGTGTGGGTTGATTGTCAGGAATGAATTAGTTGCCAGAAATTTAAAACCAAGATACCACCGTATTTGTGACCGTTACTTTCAACTACAACAATTAATTTGATTGGGGGGGTTGAAGTCATTCGCAACATGTGGAACGGGGAAGTAAAAAAAAATTATATTTTTTAATTTAATAAAAAACTTTTTTTTTTTTACTTCCTCCTTCCACAATGATTTTATTTGTGAATTGGGGGGTCGGGAATGATGGATGACTGCGTTGCGAATTCTCCATCACTCCCAGCTGTCCAATCACTCGTTCAAGTGGATTTTTGCAAAGTGAGGACGACCGTTGCTGTGCATTTGCGCAGGTGTACGGCGCGGCCATCCAGTTCTACGAGGCCTTCCCCAGGGAGGTTCTGTCGGAGCGCCAGAGCGTGCGTCTGGGCCTGCTCAGCGTGCTGGACCGCCGGCCCGTCCCCGAGCGAAGCCTGCAGGCCAAGAAGAGCATCTGCGTGCTGTCGCATTGGCCCTTCTTCGACGTCTTCCAGAAGTTTCTCACCTTCGTCTACCGATACTCCGTCTCCGGACCCCACGTGCTGCCCCTCGAGAAGTCAGGAAACACATCTGCGTCTGCGTCTGCGCGTCGTGCGTGGCGCCACGTTGCTAACGGCTGACCGATGATTGCAGGCACATCTCCAGCTTCATGCACAACGTTCCTTTCCCGTCTCCGCAGCGACCTCGCATCCTGGTGCAGGTACAGCTGCGCCAGCTTCTCACCGTGGCAACGTCACGTCATGGTGAACAACCACAACTGCATGCGCGTCACTTTTTCCATCACTTTGTCGCCATGACGACGTCGATGCCTCATGACAATGTCGGCATGTGCATCGTCTGACGGCGCAGTGAGCGACGCCTTGTTGCTGTGGCAACATCACCATGCCCGTCACCTCGACGGCACGACAACAACATCAACATATCGCTGCCTTTGGGCCAAAACCTCATAAGTCACATTTGGGTGATTTCATATATTTTCAAAAATCTGTACCATTGCTCAATCCTGACGCTTGGGTGTTACTTTTCCACATTCGTGACCACTCCAAAATGTTGAAAATGACTTTCACACGTCTGCAATGCAAATGCTAATGTTTGGGAAAAAAAGATTCAATTTTTGGGACTTTCTTTTTTGGAGGTACAAGGTTTTGGCCCAACGGCGGCGATACGTATCAACTTGTTGAATATCGACATCGCATACTTGCCGCGATGATCTCATCATGCAAGTGACTCATCACAACGTGCACGTCACTTTGGCACCATTCCATCAGCTTGTCCGTCACTTTGTTGCCATGACAATGCCGCAAGGCAAACCTTCCCACACTGACACGCCTCCTCCAGCAAGCACCAGCTAATCATGTGACATTGACAAATGTCAAATTTTCACCATCCTATATATGTTTATGTCTCTAGATGCGCCATCAAAAATATGAATGTGAATTGTTAACGTGTGTGTGTGTGTGTTGCAGCTGTCGCCATATGACAACCTTCTCCTCTGCCAGCCCGTGTCCTCGCCGCTGCCCCTCAGGTGCATACGTGTGTCACCAGGCTGTGCTTGTTTCACAGGGAGGAGGGGGGATGGGGGGCATTCTTAAAATCTGACCTTGTGTGTGTGTGTGTGTGTGTTAGCGGCGCCAGCTTCCTGAAGCTCCTGCAGAACTTGGGCCCGGGCAACGCGTGCACGCTGCTGCTGGCCGTACTGACGGAGCACAAAGTCCTGCTGCACTCGCTGCGTCCCGACGTCCTGACGGCCGTCGCCGAAGCGCTTGTCTCCGTAAGAAAGCGCCGCCGCCGCCGCCGCCGTCATCACCGCCGCCCGTGACGCGGTCCGTCTTTGCGCGCAGATGTCGTTCCCGCTGCGCTGGCTGTGCCCGTACATCCCGCTGTGCCCGCTGCAGATGGCCGAAGTGCTGCTGGCGCCCGTTCCCTTCATCGTGGGCGTGCACTCCAGCTACTTCGACCTCTACCACCCCCCCACCGATGTGGTCTGCGTTGACCTGGACACCAACACGCTCTTCCAGTCAGTGCGGCCGCCACAGATTTTAAGTCGTGTGTGAGAGAAAGTTTTGCTGGGTTGTGTGTGACTTTGACTCGCGTTGGACTTTCTTCACTTTTACTTTTCTTTTGTCTGTGTGAACATTTGACTTGTGTGTGTGTGTGTCTGTGTGTGTGTGAGAGAGAGAGCATTTTGCTCACTTGTGTCAGAGCTCTCCACTTGCACTTGAGAGCATTTAACTTTTTGCATGAGCGCGCTTCACAATTTGCAGTATTGTGTCGGTTTGTGTCATGATTGAGCCTGAGAGCATTTATGTGAGAGGTATGTGACGTGTGGGAGTTTCACTTTGTGTGAGAGTGTTTTAGTTGTCATGTGAGAGCTTTTCAATAGTGCGTGCTAGTCACTATTGAGCATTACACTTGCGAATGAATGTTTGTGTGAGTGTTTTGCTTGTTTGTTTCACAAATGTGTGTGTGAGAGAGCTGTTCAATTGAGCAGAGTGTGAGAGTGTTGAAATGGCTCAAGTGAGCGTTTCACTCACTGGTTTGTATGAGAATGTTTCCGTGCTGTCACCCGTCAGGTCGGACGACAAGAAGCCGTTGTCATGGCGATCGTTACCCAAGAAACCGGGCAAGACACTTTTCAGCACGCTGAGCAACCTGCACAAGACGCTGGAGCAGAGTAGGTCCCAAACGACGACATCGCGACATGCCGCCACGTGGCCAAAGCGCTTTCAAGAAACTCCAAATGATCAAAACAATTTTGTTGTGTTTTTGATTGGACCAGAAAGAAATACTTTCCCCCCCATTTTCAAATGTAGTGAGATGTCGCTGAGTATGCGCAAATATGAAGGATCCTGCTTTGGTGTGTAACGTCTGTCAGTTAAGGAGCAAAAATGTTGAGTAAGGCTTTTGAAAAAGCAGATATCAACAAACAAAGTCATTTGGGAACGTCACGTCAGTGAGCAGAAAAGAAGGAAAGCGCTAGTTTGCATGCAGTCCGCACCGATTTTTTCTTTCGATGAAATCCGCGTTTGCAAAAGGATCTTGTGACAGTGACGTTGATGTACGTTTGTGACATGGCGCTGTTGCTCTGCTGGCAGTTTGCTCTCCGGGCCAGGAGGAGGCCACGCTGGAGTTTCTGCTGACCGACTTTGACCAGATGTACCGTCGGCAGAAGCAGCTGGAGGCCGACATCCAGGAAGCCTTCCTGCGCTTCATGAGCGTCCTGCTGCGAGGTTACCGCGCCTTCCTGCTGCCCATCACGCAACCGCCCTCCGACACCACCACCGACTGCTGTTCCCTCTTCAACCTGCAGGGTGAGCTCTCCCCGAGCCCGCTCACGGGTTGTCTTGCCGATGATTCAGTCAGTTCTGTCTGGGTCAGTTATTGGCATTATTCGAGTCATCGTTTTAGCCTGACAACCAACTGTCTGAAAATCGCTATGTTGTGATGAGTTTAAGAACGTGTTTGAGGTCCAAGAGCTGAAAGTCGCCATCCATGTCGCCGTGCGGCACGCCGTGCCTTTCTGCCGCTAACGTGTCGCTCATGTGTGACTTCCGGCCAGGTTTCCTCAAGTCTCGCGATCGCACTCAGCAGAAGTTCTACTGTCAGCTGACGCGTACGCAGATGTTCACGCAGTTCATCGAGGAGTGCTCCTTCGTCAGCGACCGCCACGCCTGCCTCGAGTTTTTCGACGAGTGCGTCCAAAAGGTCAGTTTGATTTTTTTTATTTGTATGAATTGCATTTTTTAAAATATATTTATTAGAAAAACACACTTTTTAACTCATTCACTCCCATCCAAGTAAAAAAAAAAAAAAAAAAGGATATTTGACGTACTTAGCCGTCAATGGCAGCAAATGAGTTAAGGGGCGATTTGAATTTTGCGGGTGTCCCGGCAGGTGGATGTGGAGAAGTCTGAGGACGTCCGTCTGGTGGAGGTGGACGAGAGTCACTGCGGCGAGCGCACCGTCTTCATCATGCCGCCCGAGCAGCCGGCAGAAGACGACGGCTCCGAGTGCCCCGCCCGCTACAGGTGACGTGACGCAACGCGACGCGACACTCAGCTCGCCGCGGGCTTGCGCCACGCTCATGTTTCTCTCTGCTGTGGCGCTCGTGCAGCTACGACACTTTCCCAGCCTTGAGGGCGGAACTCTTTGATCGGCCACTCGACCGACTGCGTGTCCCCGCCAAAGGCAGCGCGCCCAGTAGCCCCGCCCCCAGACGCACCAAACAGGTACGCAAAGCGTGGAAAAAAACAAATACAAACTAAAAATGGAATGAAAGAAAGGGTAGGCTAAAAGCGAGAAAAAAAAATAGGAAGAAACAAAGTAATTTTGAGACATTGTGAGATTGGCAGCAAAGAAAAGAGAGTAAGAAACAATTCATACGACGAATAAGAATTAAAAAAAAAAAAAACAGGATGACATTGAATAATTGGCGAGCAAAGGAAAGTAAAAGTCTCCGGGTGGGTGCATACGATGTCAGCCACTTTTCCCGCCCTTGAGCTTTCTAAACTTTGACGCAAATGACGGCGGCGTGTGTCCAGGAGCTGAAGGTGGCGCAGCGACGAGCGCAAACGTGCTGCGGCTCGGCCGACATGTGGTGCAAGTGTCTGCTGGGTCACATGTACGGCCTGTGGTTCATCTACCTGCCCACCTTCGTGCGCGCGCAGAACGCCAAGGTGCCCGCCCTCCACGCCGCCTACGACGTCCTCAAGCACATGGAGAGCAGGAAGGTGCTGCTGCCCGACGAGGTGCGCGCCTGCTCGTCACGATGATCGCCGCCGTGATGAATCGGCATAGCCAAACTTTTTCCGGCGTGTCTCAGGTGTGTTACAGGATCCTGATGCAGTTGTGCGGTCAGTACGGTCAGCCTGTGCTTGCCGTGCGCGTCCTCCTTGAGATGAAGAAGGCGGGCATCACACCCAATACGATCACTTACGGATACTACAACAAGGTACGCGCGCACGCGCATGCGCACGTGCACACATAACATAGACCTGCTCATCTCTTGCGCTTTTGCCCTCAGGCGGTTCTGGAGAGCAAATGGCCGTCGACCAATCAGGGCGGGCGCTTGCTTTGGGCCAAGTTGAGGAATGTGGTGCTGGCCGTCGCCCTCTTCAGGCAGCCCATCAAAATGCGCCGCGACGGCCCAGGTCCGAACGCCGTGCGTCAAAAGGGGGGCCGACTTGGCAACTCGCACCTCAACCTTCTCGTCTTCTCCTTCTTCTCCCTTCTCGGACATGCAGAGGAGCACGAACCTCGGCCCCGCCCCCTCTTGCCTCTGATTCGTCAGGCCAGCTGGAGCGGCCTGAGCGAAAGCTCCAGTCACGAATCTTTGACGGGGTCCTTCGCTAAGAGCAACAGCCTCAGCAGCATCAGGACGCCGGCACAATGTAACACGCCATCAGAACACGTCACCTTTACACGCACATCATTTACGCGTACCATCTTGAAACACACACTCCGTTGTCGGAGCATGACACCATGGGCTGTCGCCTGAAAATGACATCACAGTTGCCACCGATCACAACTCAACTTGTCCCAGCAACGTCCTCACAATCCCCCAAAATCAATCGAAGAAGAAGCCGTGTCAAGTGGCCGCCGAAACTAAGACAAGTGCCCAAGCGTCTCTTTATTTTTTTGGGTGTTTTATGGTGTCAACAGTGGCCAACGCAAGCAACAGGAAGTCGGGACGCCGAGACGTGTCCGGCAAGCCCCCGCTTGCGCCCTCCAGTGGTGTCCTGGTGCGTCGCAGTGACATCTGCTTGTCCAGCTTCTACGCGGATGCCGCAGAGAACGACAACGAATGCGGTGGCGATTGGGAGGCGGCGGCCACATCGGGAAGGTGAGACACGCACACACGCAGAAAGTGGACTTGTGGTGAACCGCTCAGTAGAGCAAATGCTGGCCGACCAATCAGATTATGTGCTTGCATCGCCGTCGCGAAGCTGGGTGAGGACAGGAAGTGGACGACAGACAGGAAGCAGATGCGCGCGCGCGCTTAGTTTGCCGCCTTTTCCACAGAGCGTCGAGCGCATGTGAGGCGGCGTCGGTGGACGAGAACGACAACAAAGTGTCGCCGCCCAGCCGAGGGCTGGCGGGACGGCTGCAGCAGCTGCTGACGCCCACGCGGCACCGGTCGGCGGTCCGGCGCGCCGCCAGCGTGGACGAGCGGCGAGGACCCGCCGGGACTTCGAGCCGCCGACTGTCCGAGCAGCGTCGTTCCAGGAAGTCGCAGGTGGCGGAAACGCTGCTGAAGGCAAAAGATCGCCTGGCCAACGCCACCTCGGAGGTAACGCGCCGCCGCCCGCTCGCGTGCAAGCTTTGCGTGGGAATTCGACAAAGTGGTGACGCGATTGGTTGATTTGTGTGTGGCCAGAGCTCGCTGTCGCTGGGCAGCGACGCCGACCCGGCGGACACGCCGCGACCGCTGCGCAACTCCTGGGACGCCAATCAAGACGCGGCGGGGATCGAAGTGAGTCACTCCTCCATTGAGTTTGTCAGGACCAAATTGTCCGGATCAGTTTTTGACTTTTCAAATGAACGTTTGTGAGGTTTTGATGTCGAGCTGCTCACGGTGCCGCGCGTGCGGCTGCCTGGTGTACGACGAAGAGATAATGGCGGGTTGGACGCCTGACGACTCCAACCTCAACTCCCGCTGCCCCTTTTGCGCCGCTTCCTTCGTCCCCTTCCTCAACGCCCACATCTGTGACCTTCGACCCCCCGGCAGGTACGAGTCGCTGCCGTGTGACCTTCCTATGATCGCCGCGGTCTTACGCAACTTTTGGACTTCTGAACGTTTGCAGTGGCGGCGAGGGTGAGACTGCAGCCCGGCCTCCTGACGGACAGCCGGCGACGCCGCGGTGTAACGGCGTGGGTGACAACTGCACCCCCGAGAGCGACACGACCGTGGTAAGCCGAGAGTGATGCTGACCGGTCGACCGCGACGCGTCGTGACGTGACGGCTGGGTCACCTTGTGGCGTGCGGCCCCTAGGTAGCGGTGGCGTACGTGAGTCCGCTGGTGCTGCGGAAGGAGCTGGAAAGCCTCCTGGACCACGAGGGCGAAGCGGTCCTGGCCCAGCCGCAGTTCTTGGAGAGCCACTGCATCATCTTCTGGAACCTTCTGTGGTTCTTCCAGCGCCTCGGCCTGCCCAGCCATTTGCTGCGGCTCGTGCGACTCCTCGTCAAGCCTGAGCAGGTAGAAGACATCGGAAATTGCGCTCTTCTTCCATGTCAACTTGTTTGGATATTTCAGCTTCCGTACCCGCTATGACCTAAAAAGCAAAACCAAAATAAGTCTGAGATAGGAACAGGACGAAGAAGGCTGCTCAATTACTTCTTCCTTTACTACTGGCGTTAAGATCAAGTTCAAATCCATTTCACTCAGGATCAGATCAGGTTACAATCTGGTTCACATCATGTTCAAATTAACATCCAGTGAGATTTTAAAAGAATCTGATTAACATCTGATCTGGTTCAAATCTGGATTAAATTCAGATCTGGATCTGGTTTATGTTAGTTTTGTTTATTTTTGTGTGTGTGTGTTGTGTGCTTCCGCATGCGTGTGGCAGTCGGAAGGCGCATGTCTTCGGGTGAAGCTCCTGTGGGACATCCTGACCCCTGACCCAGACTCGTGGCCCCCCCTCTACGTGCTGTGGCGTCTTCACAGTAAGTGAGCTTTTCCGACACGCGCGCCCGCCCCCGCCCCGCACCCCCCAGCTCACTCCACCCCCTGCTGGCACAGGCGGCGTTCCCGTGCGCGGCTCACGCTGGCGGCGCCACAACCACCCATTCACGCTGGCCTTCCTGGAGGAGGTCTTGCGCTACGTGGGCATGAACGAGGTCCACAAAGCCGTCACGCTCTTCCTCAACACCGTCGATGAGGCGCGCCGCCGAGCCCACGCCGCTGCGCCGCCGCTCTGCAGGTCAGATGTGGAACTGCGCCTACACGCTACATTCGGCGTGTGTGGCTGACTGACACACTGACGGACCTTCCGCCGGTTTTTGGTTTGTGTGCGTTTTTGTGTTTCTGATCGTGTGTGTGCGTGTGCGCCTACAGGAGCGTGTACCGAGAGTTGCTCTTCCTGACACTGGCGGCGATGGGCAAAGATCATGCGGGTAAGTCTGGCCGCGTTGCGATAAGGCAAATGGCGTTTGTGTTAACGAGGCTGCGTCATCCTGGCAGGCGCTTTCGACAAGAAGTACAAGGCGGCGTACACGCGCCTCAGCGGCATTGTGGGCAAAGAAGAGCTGCGCGAGAAGCGAGCGCAACCTCCCAGCGCCAAAGCCCTGGACTGCAGACGCAGCTTACAGCCACCACTCCAGTGCTGATCGGTCTCCGCTCCCAACGCCGATCGATTGGTCGCATCCCGCTTCCTCCTCTCCGCCGGCCCTCACCTGCGGCTTTGCTCTCCAAAGTGGCGCGGACATCGTTTGTGGGGGAAAAACGTAATAGGCGCCGTGTGACTTCCCGTGTTGCGAGCGAGCAAAGAAGATGGAGACGCTTCCCCTTGGTGTTTTCCCGCCACAGTCTTAAATGAGTGTGGCAGAACCACGACGCCACAGTGACGTCATTGTGATTTCATCAGCCGCCGTTTGCGGAATCACTTTGTGAGCATGTGACCTGAGCCACGTGTCCACTTGTGACGTTATTTTGCCCCCGCATAAAAAAAAAAGTTTGCCGTTTCCTCTGTAATTTATTCTATTGTAAATGTTTTTTTTAGAAAATAAAAGCAGAGAAGAGAATTCTCTGAGTGAATATTTTTTGTATGGTGAGAAGGCTGACGTAAACTCTCAAAACAGCAATGTCGTCACTTTTGCATCATGCTAACATCATGGGAATAAAGTGCGCCACCTACTCGAAGCAAAATGTCCGCCTACGGCGGCGAGGCCTCATGAGTGATGGCCGGCGTTTATTTGGATAATAAGAGGCTGTGACGTGCTTATTCTATGAAATACTTTATTCATCTTCTAAGAATACAAACTGTTATTTTCCAAATGCTCATGACAAACTATTTGACATTTCGGATCAATAAACAGAACAGATGACATCATTCATGTGCTCATTATCATGCTCACGTCAAACATTGTCAAAAAACACAAACTTTCATAAAAACAGGAAATAAATCTCAATGACGTCAGTTTTCACATTTGAGTTCACCTCATATTGTGCTTTTCTTTTTTTCTTTTTTTTTTAATCATTTCAACCACATCGAGAAAATAATCCCTCTTGATTGGCTGCCAGAAACTTCACATCATCCAATCACAGTTTGGCAATATTGGATTAATAAATTATAAAAACACGTTAACTGTCAACAGTCAATTGGAATGATGCTATGCTAAGTAGCATGCGATAGGACAAAAGCAGCAAGACGAACGGAGAGCACGAGCTAATTAGTGTTAGCGTCCCCTCGTCCAATCACAGCGAGTCATTTATGGCACGTTGCAGGGGGTTTTCGTTTGATAATCCCGTCAGGCGCTCGGCGACAGGCCGCCCAAGCAGACGTACTTGACGTCCAGGTACTCGTCCACGCCGTACTTGGAGCCCTCGCGACCCAGACCGGACTCCTTGATCCCCCCGAAGCTCCCTTCGGGGGCGGACACCAGACCCTCGTTGACCCCCACGATACCCACCTCCAAAGCCTCGGCCACTCGCCATATCTGAGACATGTCCGACGAGTAGAAGTAACCTGTGGTGGTGACCAATCAGGACACACAAAACTGTGAATACTCAACAACTAGTGGACTACATTCAACTAGAACTGGTCTGAAACTGAAGTGAAAAACTTGACAAGAACTGGACTAGATTGAACTGGAAAGTTACAAAAACTCGGACTAGTAGTAGTCCTGGAAATGAACTGATCCAAACTTGACAACACTGACAAGCGTTGACTGGGATGTAACATTAAGATGGAACCAAACTAGAGTCAGTCAAGACCTCGTTTTGGACCGAACTAGTCCTGATTTGGGACATGAAAATAACATAACTAGGACTGAGAAATCAACTACCGTGGACTGGACCCGCAAAAGAACTGAATTAGGAAAAGTTCGAACTTGAAGTACTGGTTTAACTATGAACCAATCTAAAGCTAGACTAGAATCCGAGTTTGGACAACTAAAACACGACTTGATTGGACTCAAACTAGACTTGAGTGATCTAGGGACTAAAGCGAGTTAAAAACTGGACAGGAAGTCAACTGGACTCGAGTAGACTGAACTAGACCCAGGCAACGGGCCAACAGACTTGACGGGAATTAGAGTGAAACAGTTTTTTAGAACCGGTCCATAACCCAAAAATAACAAAACCACAACAAGACTCAAGTGGACGGATGAAAACCAACTTGGATTTAAACGACAAAATAGAACTCGACTAGAATTGAAGAACTGGACTAGACAAGAATAGTGTGGAAAGGAAAAGATGAGTAATCCAGCTCGACTTCAAGTGGCCGGGCTGTGGATTAGATTTGGGCAAATACCAGCAAGTTTGGGTGCTCACCTGCCAGGCCCACTCGGGACGCGTTGGCGATGGCAAGCGCTTCTTGCTCCGTGTCGAACCTACGCGGGAAAACCACAGATTAGTCATTATTATCATGATGATTCGTTTTTGCAAATTCAGAATTGTGTCTGGTTAGGAGTCGAACGGCTCCTTGGTGAGGTTTTTGGGTCGGTCCCACTGGGAGGATGAGGAGGTCCCGGGGTGACCCAGATGGGGTTTGCGCCTCAGTCTTTTTTTTTTTTTGTATGTGTGTGTGTCCAAAGTCTGGCGGATGCCCGAGGCGGTCTTCGCTCACCTGACGACAGGCACGAGGGGCCCAAAAGTTTCCTCTCGCATGCACAACATGTCGGCGCTGACGTCCGCAAGCAATGTGGGCGCCACATAGGAGCCGTGAAGACGTCGGCCGCCCCGCAGGAGCCGGCCCCCCCGAGAGACGGCGTCCTCTATCTGATGGACCACCTGATGGCCGTCAAAAGAATACGATTAGCCACTGGGTTGACGTCCCGCCCTCAGCTGTCGGTCGTTTCCGCATAACAGCGATACGCGACTCGAACCTTTTCCGCCGCCCTGTTGTTGATGAGCGGCCCCTGCGTGGTGTCGGGCTCGCTGCCGTGTCCTATCTTCAGCTCGCGGTCCATGGCGGCGGCCAACTTGGCCACGAAGCTTTCATAGATGGAGCTCTGGACCAGGAAACGGTTGGAACACACACACGTCTGAACACAAAAAAACAAACACAACATTGTTTGGGCAAAGAGAATTCTCAAGTCGGGCAGCCGGACCTGTGGAAATTAGAACCACCACCTCAAGAAATGCCATAATCCCAAACTAAGACATCTGCATTTTGGTCTGTTTTACTGCTGCTTCTCCCTCCTAACCCCCCCCCCCCCCGCCCCAATCAGCAGCAATGACCAAGTCCAAGAGTGTTGCCGTATGGATTTTGCACCAGCTTACCAGGACTAGACTGATGTGGACCACTTCCCCGTAGGCGTGGCTCTGGAGAACCCCCCCCCCCACCCCAAGTCTGTGAAGATTTTTGGCGTTGCGCTCACCTGTCCCGAGTTCCTGAACTTGGAGCCCATGGCCCCTTGCACGGCCTTGTCTACATCTGCGCTGTCAAAGACAATGAAGGGGGCGTGACCTCCCAGCTCCATGGAGACCCTCTTGACCGTGTCGGCAGCCATTTTCAGCAAAACCTGACAACGTAGCGCTTGTTAGCATTAGCATGCTAGCATAACAAGAACCGACGGAGGCACGGCACGGCTCCCTGGCTCGGTTCTGGTCTTGCCTTGCCAGTGGCGGTGGAGCCCGTGAAGGAGATCTTGGCTACAAGCGGGTCGGTGCACAGGACACGCCCCACCGACGGCGTCTGCTCCCGGGAGCACGGGACCACGTTGAATACGCCCGACGGGAGGCCAGCCTGGGCCGACAGCTAACGTGATGCCACAACGCACAACAATGTGAGACAGAACACAAACCCGAAAAGATACACACAATATCAATTTGGGTATTGTGACCTCGGCAAGGGCGAGCGCGGAAAGGGGCGTGTCCTCAGCCGGCTTGACCACGACAGTGCATCCCACAGCCAGCGCGGCGCCGACTTTCCTGGTGATCATGGCGCTCGGGAAGTTCCACTACGACACAAACACACGATACTGTTGATGTCACAACTACGGGCAAACAAGAGAAGTCGAGCTCTCCTACAGGCCAATTGCTCACCGGTGTGATGATGGAGGCCACGCCCACAGGCTGCTTGAGGAGGATGATCTTGCGGTCCTTGAAGGGTGACGGCACCATGTCGCCGTACACCCGACGCGCTTCCTCTGAAAACCAGTCCAGGAAGGACGCCGAGTAGGCAATTTCGCCCAGCGCCTCTTTCATGGGTTTGCCCTAAACAAGCAAACGCTTATGTCATGTTTACATCACGGAAATGCCACGCTAACTCCATGCTAATGTCACACTAACATCATGCTAACAACATGCTAATATTCTGCTAATTCGTACAACGTCACACTCCTGTCATGCTAATGTTACGCTTACATTATGCTATTGCCATGTTGACATCACGCGAATTTAACATGTTTACGGCAAACACACACTTATATCATGCTAAGAACACGCCCATATCACGCTAACATGCTAATGATGCCAAGTCTCGCTAATGTCACTCTGACGTCATGCTTACATCACACACAAACCACACAATCAAACTAACATGTCACATTAGCATCACACTGTTGTCATGCTAACATGCTGCTAATGCAGTGCTTCTCTATTTTCTTTTACAGCTTCATTGTCTATAAAATTGTAAGTTCACCTTAGCATAACATTGGATCCTTACTGACACTTGAGAAAAAAATGCAGATCAATGTCGAGCAACAACTGTTTTTATTTGTCTGTCACAGAAAAGATTTGAAGTGGATCAATTTGCCTTAAATAAAAATGAGTGCCACTGCCGCCTACTGTAGGGGACGTGCAATTACACCAGGTCACATGTCACCCCTCCCAGGGGGGCCTGCCCCACTATTTGAGAAGGACTGCACTAATGCCACACTAAGATCACGCTAATGCCGCTCAGGTGGAACATGGCGCGGTCGGACTGACGCTCTCAAAGGTGATGATGGTGGCCAGTTGATCTTTGTGCTCCATCATCAGGTTGGCCCATTTCCTCAGCACGGTGCTGCGCTCCTGCAAACAACAATCACCATGACAACGTAACATTTTATGTATAGTAGGGCTTGTCCTTATTAGATCGCAGTGGAGTTTTTATATTGTGGACCGTAAACTTTTGCTATGATAAACAAATGCGTATCAGTAGACTTGTGTGTGGCGCTGTAATTAAACATTCATACCACAAGGGGGCGCTAATATTGTACCACCAAAATATACACGGATAACATGGATCCTATAGACCCATGGTCAAGTACCATTTATTTAATATTTTTTAAATTGGAATATGTGCAAGAATAAAGTGGAACTAACTGTATTGTTTTTACATTACAAACCGAAGTCACTTAGTTAGTACGACGTACACATTAGTAATGCTTCCCTTCATTGCATTTAGTATTTACTTTTTTTAATTATTTTTTTTTTAATTAAGTAAACAGCACGCGCTGATCGCGCGCCTCCGGATTTCTGTACTCATTAACCACGTGTTTGCGCATACAAATCAATGTACAAGTTTGTCGATATTTGTCACACATTTGTGACCACGGTCACGCATTTGCAGATTCATGTTACACATTTGCGACTGTGGTTACAGATACGGATTCTTTTTACACATTTGTGAATTGGAATACTAATTTTTAAAAGCTTTTGTTACAATAATTGCCCCTCTTGCACGCCTCTAGAATCCTGATCTAGTTTCTACTAGGGAGGTCCCCGTTCCTTGCTTCGTTGCTTCCTTTCTTGAGTCCTCTCACCTTGGCCGTGACGTCCTTCCACTGTTGGAAAGCCTCGTGGGCCGCGTCCACGGCACGCTTGGCCTCTTCCGGCCCGCAGTCCGCCACTCGCGCGATCTCGGTCCCGGTGGCCGGGTCCAAAACCGGAAAGTCCTGAGGCGCGCAAACCCAGCGGCCGTGCACATAGCCGCGCGTGCGCACCAGCGGTGAGCTTGCATCCAAACTCAAAGCGCGTCGGAGCGGCGCGTTCCCAACAGCGGCGAGGAGGCACGCGCGCCTCGTCGTCTTCATCATCATAATCATCATCGTCATCGGGGTGGTCGTACCTGAGGGGGCCAGGGGGCAAAAGAGGAGGCGCTCATTAGCTGGGCAGCTCCCTGTCGCTTTCAACGCTCGTTTTGCACTCTGGTCACGTGACCGCGCAAACTCACTCGGCTTGTTGTGCTCAGGAAGGCGCATGCGCACAGAACACAGCCCGAGTTAGATTGGTTGTTCTCTATAACAAGCCATGTGAGCATTTATTCCATATCCTTGAGTGTTTTCCTGTCTGTCTTTTTCAGCTCTAGTTGTCCATTCAGCCACACTAGTGATTCCCGTTGTCATATGAGATCAGATGATATAATGCTGCATTCAAGGAATGTTCTATGTCGGATTTATCCCACGACTCGAATCATCCCAGTTCCGACTTCAAAACGTTCGAGGTTCATGTCAACACCAAAAATGACTGACTACGATACATTGTTTGTGTTCTGGTTTATCACAACACATTTTGATCTAAAGCAAACCTTCACAATTTCCTTAATTTATATAAATAAAGGCGTATCTTATGTTAAAAGCATTTCATTCATTTAAATGTGTTGTAAGGACCCCTCCCCCCTGAGAATTAAATGATGCATCTCAAGGAGATATCTAAAGCAATAATTACAAATACAATAAAAACTTCACCAAATAATTTCAGAACTAAATTGACGTAATAATGAACAAAGATAGATAAATTCGTTTAAAGTCTTGTATACTATTTCCCAGCCGCGGTCTATGCCTCCATGGGTGTCCAGTCCCCATTGAAGAGTGACTTCACATTAAAGACAATCGGAGAACTCGCGGTCCTCTTTTTTTCCGGCTCGCAACTCGAGCTCACATGACAAAGGGGCGCTCCAGTGCACGTCCGTTTAATAGTCGGAGGTCGGAAAAGTCCAAAAACTTACGAATTTGGACCACAGACGAAATTATATGAGCTATCTGCTTCAACTCAAGTGAGTGCAAGCATATCTGTTGGTCTATAGATTTTATTTTGGCAGTGTCACCTATGCTCTTACGGCGAAACAGGAAGTTTTCGAAAAAAATAAATTGTTAATAAATTATTGTTCATGTTAGCGCTACTGATTTTGCCGTGTTGTTTTTCCTCCGTGAAATGTACGAGTTTTCTCAGTATTTCTACCCTTAACATGTCGCATCCAACAATATTTTCGTGTCTTTTGATGTTGGTCGTAATGTGCACACCGTCCATAAAACAAAAGCTACCGATCCAGTGTAGCGCAATTAGAAGCGGAAGTTGTTTCTCTTGTTTTGAAAGCTTATCCGGAAGTGGGCTGTATTTGCGTGACATGGTGGACGAGCAGTGTGCCTTTCGAGCTCGAAGGCTCCGCGCTGTCGTGCGATCTGACGGAAGATGCTAAAGAAACGGGAGCTGCTGGTAAGTCCAACTTGTGGCTCCGTCTTTCGTGCTGTCGACTTGAGCTCGGTGGAGCAATTTAGAAGTCCGCGAGGAGGCAAGCTGGCTGACGCTCGTATCCAGCCGCGGCGACAGAAAAGCGGAAGGCGGAAGGACGCCTCGTTAGCTTCCCTCTGTTAGCATGCTGCTAACACCCAGCTGCTGCCTGGAGCAATTCTTGTTATTTTGACCGTCAAGCGAAAACGCCCTGAGTGTACTTTGCCTGATAGATGACGCATTAGGTTTGTTGGGACTGACAAGCGACTCAATCATGGTCAGAGATTTCCACCTGGATGACAGAATTGTCAAAAGCTCCTTCAATGTTGTTCTTTCGAGAGCCGCTTTCATTGATGGTTTCCATTTCTCTCTGTTGCAACACACCTGCTTCAAATGATCAGGATCCTTATCCGGCTTCTGCGGTCCTTGTTGATTAGATTATTTGATCTTGAACCGGGGGGGGGGGGGGGGTGTTGCCACAGGGAATTATGGAAAACTGTCCAATGAGTACTATTCAAGATGCATTCTGTTGCGTTTCCCCACCCACCAAAAAGGTACAAAACAGTAATTACCTATAGATACAAGATGGTGGATAAAGCGCTACTTTTATATCAACAATGCCCCTTGGAAATTACCGGAAGATTAATCTATTATTAAAATTGTTCCTTGACAGCGAATTGGCAGCAAAGCACATTTTGTCTAAATTAATAACTTTGGCTCACTCACATCAATATAGTTCGTTTGTAACAAGATGGTTGCAATGCACAACTTTTGGACTGCGGAAGGTTGGGATTGGTGTGATTTCTTTGGTGTGGTTGAAATGAATGAATGTCTGAGACAAACTAGCCCTCCATGCCACCCTTCAACATGTGGACTCCCTGGGATGTTGCGGCAGGATCCTGTTTGTGAACTGGAGGTCTACTCCAGGACATGCTCACCCTCCTTAGTCTGTCGGGTTTTTTTTTGTTTGCAAGTTGAGGTCAACCAAATCTGCTCATAAATGAAAACCGAATAACAGTGACAATGAGCGAATATGCAGCCCAAGCCGAGCGGTCTCCTTTGTGTGGTCCAAAAGTGACACGCTCGCAAAGCATGCGACTGGTTCCACGGCATTGTGGGACAGTTGCAGAACCAGTGAACGCCCGTCGCGCACGGGAACTGCCCTCGGGTGTGTGTATTGGCGTGTGGTGCCTCTCTTGTCACGGCAGCGCCGCTGCACACTGTCTGGCACCTGAACCCAAAAATAAAAGCCACACCTCACTTACTTTTCAAAATAAAGACAACAATTAATCAATGCATCGCTTCTTAACGCAGCGACGCCAAGAGCGTGAATGCTGAGCGCGAATCGTCTCTGTGCAATTGAAGCCCGTTAGCGGCGCGTCGGAATTCCCGTGAATTGTTCGGTAGACTGAAGGCAAAAATAGTCGCAATATCCCGCCATCGGTGTCCTGCGAGCGGGAATCTTGATCATTTTCAAAACGCGGACATTCACAATAATTGATCTGAAAGCGAGTTTCTGTTGGTTGGCAACTCTTCAATTGGTTGTTTGTTATAATGTCAAATGTCAGAATTTTCTTTTCATTGGTTTACATAATTGGTCTACATCCAACCAAAAATAGTTTATCCAAATTCTGGAAAATTGAATCGAATTGCTCTTAGACAACTCAAATAATGCAGTGTTTGTAAGCTTACATCCCCCGCACTTCCTTTCTACTTTGGGATTTTTATTGCGGTGCCTAGAAATCACTGGAAACAAATTGATCCTCACAAAAGTTCGTTCGAGCCTGGCATGTATTTGCAATCCTGTAAAACTGTTAATGTGTACTCAATTTCTACTCATGACCGATTCCGTGTCAAAGTCCTTCAAATAATATCTAATCCAATCACAACGAAAAGACTCAAATGGAAATTGACAGTATGTATTATGATTATTATTTTAACTTTTAATCAAGTGAGGGAGTAGAGCTGGGCGATAAACCGAAAATTTACCGTTACCGAAATTTAGTACAATGACCGAAATCATTTTGCCCATGTCAGTAAATTCGGTGAATAAAAAAAGAAAAAAGAAAAGCCGTTTCTGTCTGCGGCAATGTTCATGCCCCTTTAAGACCGCAACAGCGCCTCTAGTCACGTGACTCCACCGGTCTGATCGAGAAAGAAGTAGCTGGCGATTCAAATCCAGAAGCTTTTTCACCACCCACAACACAACCATGCTGTGCTGAAAGTTCAAAGTGAGAAGCAAGGTTCGACAAGTGACAACAGCCCATGAACGGAGGCGACACCATACGAGAGAACGTCTCAGAGGTGGACGCGATAGCCTAGCACAGAGCTAAAGATACAGCTCCTCTAGTTACGTGGCGCGCACAGGATTTAAACGCTTCATGGAAGACGTATTTCCCGAGATGGACTAAATCGGGCCGGGAGCTTAGACATGTCAAGCATTTTGCATCTCCATCCGACTTGTGGTCGGGTCGCAACATGGATCCCTGATTGAGCCTGACTGTGCACTACATAGACGACAAGTGGCGACCGCGCACCAGAGTACTCGAGAGGGCACATGCACACTTGTTTATTTGTCTTGCATTGACATTTTCTTTAGCATTTTTTTTATTTGCCATTATTTACAACTTGAGAGAATCTTGGCGCAATCTATTTGCAGAAAAAGATTTTGCAAGAGGTACCCTTTTTCTTTGTGACATTGTTCAAGTCATGCAAAGCAAGCAATTTGGAATGTTCATACAAATGATTTTTGTACTTTTATTTTTCATTGAAAGTAAAGTGTACCAGTTGGACAATAAAAAAACAGTCAATATGCAATTCCTGCATTTATTTTGATTTTAGTCCACGGGGGAATTTATCGTGCATTTATCGTTATCGAGGTAAAATTGCTCGATTTCTCGCGATATTGATTTGAGGTCATATCGCCCAGCCCTATGAGGGAGTCTAATTAATTTCACCTAAAGTCTTTTTTTTTTGCACTTTGAATGAAGCACAGCGTGCGAGTGTTTTTGCCATTTGTTTCGTTCACGTCGCCGCTCATCTTTGTTTCTGCTCGGATGCCGGCTGTTTGCTTGTCAGTTTGAAGCTTGTTTTCAAAAGCGGGATTATTTAGCCTGTGGTGCCGTCGGGCCTCTGTTTGCCTTCTTTCGCCGCATCTTCAGAATCAGAAATCCCTTTATTGTCATTGTACTCAAGTGTGCAACGAGATTAGAGAGCTCCCCTCTCCAGTGCAATACAACAATAATTCAGATAAATATATAAGTTAGATAAATAAGAGAATAGTTAGTGCAATGGAAAGTAATACTCAATAGGATATATAAAAACACATCACGTTGCTTTTCTGCAAAGTAAGGGTGGTCGTATGTGTGTGTGTGAGTTTAGAATGGAGATGGCTCTTGGAAAGAAACTGTTTCTCAGTCTATTGGTCCTTGATTTGATGCATCTGTAGCGCCTGCCAGAGGGCATCAGGCCGAACAGGTGTGAGTTTGGGTGGGTGTTGTCTTTGACGATGTTGAGAGCCCTGCTGAGGCACCGGGCGGTGTAGATGTCCGACAGTGAGGGGAGAGGGCAGCCAATAATCCTTTGCGCCGTTTTGACCGTCCTCTGGAGCCTCACTCTGTCCGCCTCAGTGCAGCCGCTGTACCAGGTGGAGACGCGGTAGGTCAGCAGGCTCTCGATGGACGAGTGGGAGAAGGCCAGCAGCAGCTTCCTGTCCAGGTTGAATTTCCTGAGGACTCTTAGGAAGTGCAGACGCTGGTGGACCTTCTTTACCACTGCTGTGGTGTTGTGAGTCCAAGAAAGGTCATCGGAGATCTGTACTCCCAGGAACTAGAACGTGTGGACCCTCTCCACACACACGCCTTCGATGCAGAGGGGGGGCGGCACCGTCTTGTTCCTCCTGAAGTCGACGACGATCTCCTTTGTTTTTGCAATGTTGAGTTGCAGTCTGTTGTCCTCGCACCAAGCCGTCAGTCTCTGGACCTCCTCTCTGTAGGCTGTCTCGTCACCTTCCGAGATCAGACCGACCACTGTCGTGTCGTCGGCAAACTTGACGATGGTGGTGTTACCGTGGGCCGGGCTGCAGTCGTAGGTGTAGAGGGCGTATAGGAGAGGGCTCAGCACGCATCCTTGAGGGGTACGGGTGGAGGACGTGTAGGGGCCGAGCAACACGGTCTGGGGTCTGTTGGTCAGAAAGTCCTTAATCCAGATGCGTCCTCTACGGTGAGTGGGGGGGAGTTGGAGCATGAGGTGCGGGGGTGTGACGGTTGGGGCGAGTCAAAGCGAGCGAAGAAGGAGTTAAGCTCCTCTGCCAGCAATGCACTCGGGTCTACAGAGGTCGTGATGCTCCGTAGACCCTGCCACACCTCCCGTGGTCTGTTGCTGGCAAGGTGGGCCTCCAGCCTCCTCTTGTAGATTGCCTTGGCTAGCTTGATGCCTTTGCTCAGGTCAGCACGAGCCACCCTGTACTGGGCTTTGTCGCCTGACCTGAAGGCAGCGTCACGGGCCTTGAGGAGAGAGCGGACCTGGCTGGACATCCAGGGCTTCGCATTTGGGAAGGTCCGTATGGTCCTGTGTAGGGACACAGTTTCCATGCAGAACCTGATGTAGATCAAGGTCGTGATGATCAAAGAGGTCCCAGTTGGTGTCTTGAAAGCTTGAAAGCAGTCCTGTAATTCACTCCTGGCGTCGTCACGCCAGGTTTCCACAGTCTTTGTGGTGGGCCTGAATCTGCGCCTGAGAGGGGTGTACGCAGGTGCGAGCTGCCAGGACAGGTGGTCTGACTGGCCGAGGGGGGCGAGAGGGAGGGCCCTGTATGCGTGCTTGATGTTCGAGTACACATGGTCGAGAGTGTTGTCTCCCCTCGTTGGGCACTTGACATGCTGGTGGAAGTCTGGGAGGACAGTCTTTAAATTGGCCTTATTGAAGTCCCCCGCTACTACGTGAACGCCATCAGGGTGGGCCCGTTGATGTTTATTGATGACGCACGCGAGTAGCGAGAGCGCCGTGCTAGTGTTAGCGTCGGGAGGGACGTAAACAGCTGTGACGATCTTCCAATTGCTTCTACTTTTTCTTTATTAAGATTTTCAGGCAAGGTTGGATGCTGCTGAGCTGCACTTTTTTTCTCACAGTTTGAAAACAAAAGCAGAAATATATTGCTCAGCGTGTTGCACTTTCAAATGTGAAAATGTTGCGACGAAAACCCAGGAAAAGGCATTTTCATGAAATGAAGGGTTGGAGTTTGTATTGCTCCAAATTTCAATGCGGATATTTTCCCTTTTACTGCAAATAAATATTGACTTTCTCAACTTGTACTCATCCGTATTTGCCCTAGTCAAAAATAATGTGGCTATCTCTGATAGGAAGCATCCTGATGGACTTGCTGTGTGTGTGTGTGCACCGTGGGGGTGTGTGTGTGTGTGTGTGTGTGTGTGTGTGTGTGTGTAGGGTGTGTTTCGGGTGGAGCTGAAGAAAACATGAACGGTAGGTGAGCAATAGCAGAAAGGTTGCCAGTCACGGAGCTTATGGTCAGCAAACGGCAGCGCTTAGTTTGTTCGCATCCGCGTGCGCAGGATGAAAACGAACCACAAAGTCTTCCAGGTAAGACTCGACGCCAAATTGATTTTCTCCATTCAATTTAATGGAATGGTGAAGATGGTTTGTTTATTTATTTATAAAAAAAAAAAAAAGACATTTTCCGAGCTTGGTCGAAGCGGATCCGGCGAACTTATTGTTCGAACAACATAAGAATTGGAATCTTGGGACCGTTTTTTGCTCCGGCTGTTGTTGCGCCCGTTGCTTTCTCATCCATCCCTCGCATCCCTCGTGTTTTGTGTCCAAACGTGGGGACGGCCCCCGCAGTGCTCAGCACTCGGCCCAACTTTGTCTTTTGGAACGCTAGAAATTCGCAGCTATCATGTTGAAGCTTTTTTTTTTTTTTTTTAAGTTTCAAGCGTGTGTTAAGATGCGGTGGTAACGCCGTAAACGGGTTATTCCAAATGTTTCGGAAACCTTAACCCGAATATTGACGTCAACTGTAAAAACCGTGGCGCTGGATTTTTGCCAATTGAATAAAAGCTGCGGTTTATTTGCAAATGGGAACTATTTGGGGCGTGCTCCCAAGCCATAAATATTTTGAGGAGGCGATCTTGCCTCACCAGTCCAACAAGCACGGCAACGAGACCGACCGAGAGGAAACCTGTCGTGTTATTTACTTCGGAAAAGTATGTCGTTTTTGTTCCCGTCACATTTAAAAAAATATACGCTAGCCTGTGAGCGTGCATGCTAGCGTATGTTTTAGTCTGCCTGCGCGCGATCATACGTTGAACCTTCTGTAAAGTGTAGATAAAGAAAAATAAGCCCGACTGCGAATATCCGAGAATCCGCTGTGCTGATTTTTTTTTTTTTCCAGTGG
This sequence comes from Idiotropiscis lumnitzeri, assembly GCF_059441095.1. Taxonomy (NCBI): domain Eukaryota; kingdom Metazoa; phylum Chordata; class Actinopteri; order Syngnathiformes; family Syngnathidae; genus Idiotropiscis; species Idiotropiscis lumnitzeri. The sequence continues at coordinate 1,534,809 of NC_142400.1, forward strand.
TCCGCACAAAATGACGACGCCGACGACGTTAGCATGTCGCCGCTCACATTTGCAACATGTGCGCGCACGTGTTTTGTTTTGCAGCTTTCCCAAACCGATGTCGAGTGCAGCCAAGATGACATGATGGTTCCCGTGCTGAGCTCGAAAAAAGCCAGCGAGTTGCCCGTCCACGAGGTGGCGTGCGCCCTGCAGGTACCCGCCGGCGCAGTTTTTTAATTTTTTTTTCAAGCATTTTCAAACAAGAGGGCATTGTGAGCGAGTGTCGCAACGTGTGCGTGCAGGCCAACCTTCAGTACGGGCTGGGCGAGGACGAGGTGTCTCGACGGCGGAACTACCACGGCTGGAACGAGTTTGACATCAGCGAAGACGAGCCGCTATGGAGGAAGTACATCTCGCAGGTACGCGTGAACGCGCGGCGCCACGCCCGTCGCCTTGCGAGCGATCGTTTTGGCTTCTGTTCACATTGCCAAAACGTTCATTTGTTGAAGTCTAAAATGTCAAAATGTTTCCAGTTCAGATGTATTTTTCAAAATATTGAGCGACCTTTGGCAAATTTAACAAAACACGAAGATCTTTAGCGGCATTAGCGTTTCTCTTTGTAGCTTTTTACCGTGAGTTTTCTGTGTCGTCCTGCCACTTGTGAAGTCTTTTGCAATATTTTTGTACGGAAGAGCTCAAAATCAATTTGAAGTGACTTGACTGAGGCTGCAGGTCGTCCTCGGTGTGAAAAAAGTGCCGCGTGCGCCCCTGCTCATCACGGACGAAGATCATTTTGCGTCTCGGTTTCTGTCCTCCATCCGGCTGGGTTGGCGTCACGCGTCCGCTCGGCCCGGGCCGGCGTCCGCTCGCCCATCCTAAGTCAACAAGTTGATTGGTGCTTTGCAAACATTGTCGCCTTCACTTTGATCACCACGCTTTGTTTGTTTCGACTCGCTGAGTCTCGGCCAGCGCAGAAGCACATTTATTTCATTTCTTTCTTTTATTAATCTTGTCCTGTCACAGAAAGCTTCTGTGAAAGTCCTCTTTAGAAACCTTCATCACGCCGTTGTACCGAACAACGACAGCTGTGCGGAAGATGCGCAAAATAAAGTGTCCGGTAGTGCACAGAACTGTTGCGTGTTGTGTTGACGTCGCGATCCGGTTCCTCCTTCCCCCGCAGTTCAAAGATCCGCTGATCCTGCTGCTGCTGGCGTCGGCCGTCATCAGCGTCCTCATGCGGCAGTTCGACGACGCCATCAGCATCACCGTGGTACGACGAGCGCACCGCACGTCACGTTGCCTCTGTTAGCGTTAGCATTAGCGTTGGCGCTGACCGCTCTGTCCGCATCTCCCAACAGGCCATCATCATCGTGGTCACCGTCGCCTTCGTCCAGGTGAGTCTGCAGATATCCAACGAGTGCACCACGGGAAACGTCACTGCTGCTTTTCTTGTTTATCGGGCAGGAGTATCGCTCCGAGAAGTCGCTGGAAGAGCTGGGCAAATTGGTCCCGCCGCAGTGTCACTGGTAGGCTCGCTCGTCGTGCGTCGACATATCTTTTTTGTCGTCCTTGACCTTGTTGGAGTGGAATTTTTGGAATGAGTTCAGCTGTGTTGGGAATCACTCCCTCGCCACTTGACTGAGCCTGGCTGAGAGATGAGGCAAAAAAAAAAATGAGGCATTCACCATTCTTGGTATCCAGTCTGACATATTCCCATTTTCTCTATGAAACTTTTTTTTAAAACTGACACATTTAAAGCATCTGTCGTGAAAACTGATGCTACGTAGTGGTTTGTGGAACTAGAAAATTTAAGAAAAAAATTTTTTTTTTTATACCGCAGTACAAAACATGGAGCAGCTAACACTGAAGCGTTCGCAAATGGAAAATGTTCCAAATTAGCGTTCAACATCAGCGTTAAAGCTGCGGTGTAGTGGGCGAACTCGCTCCCTTAACGGATTCCTTTTATGTGCGCACGACGACGACGACGATCCTTCCAGCATCCGCGAAGGTCAGCTGCAGCACATGCTGGCCAGGGAGCTCGTTCCGGGAGACACGGTGTGCCTGGCGGTGGGAGAGCGCGTGCCGGCGGACCTGCGCCTCTTCGAGGTGAGCGCACGCTAGCTTTGATGTCGCTTCGGCCGTGGCGCTACAACCTCGCATGCCCGTTTGGCAGGCCGGCGACCTCTCGCTGGATGAGTCCAGTCTGACGGGCGAGACGGCGCCCTGCTCCAAGTCCACGGCGCCTCAGCCGGCCGCCAACAACGGCGACATCGCTTCCCGCGCCAACATCGCCTTCATGGGCACGCTGGTGCGCTGCGGCAAAGCCAAGGTATGGAAATGGACGGAAAGGAAGTTGCCGCCGCATTCATTGAGACAAATTGAAGACTTTTTGTCATCGTCGCACGGCAGGGCATCGTGATCGGCACCGGCGAGAACTCCGAGTTCGGCGAGGTCTTCAAGATGATGCAGGCGGAAGAGGTGCGTCCGCGCCCCGGTGGCGAGCGCGTCTGGGCGACGCCTGCCCGCTCACTTGGTGTTTGTTTGTGTGCGGCGGCAGGCTCCCAAGACGCCGCTGCAGAAGAGCATGGACCTGCTGGGCAAGCAGCTGTCGCTCTACTCCTTCGGCATCATCGGTCAGTCGCCCGCTCGCACGCTCTGTTGTCGCGCTTGCCGCTGATTGCGCCGCGTTTGTGCTTCCCGCAGGGGTGATCATGCTGGTGGGCTGGCTGCAGGGCAAGAGGATCATGGACATGTTCACCATCGGCGTCAGGTAGCCGTCATGAGCAACACTCCTTTGCTACGCCGCTCGCACGTTAAGCGCGTCCAAGTGGAATTTTGCTGAGCAACTTGAGGTGGTTAGCACATGGACGTCGCAGAGTATTTGATTCCGGGCTGCGGCCTTCGTATGTGGAGTTTGCCCGTTCAAAACTCCTCCTTCTCTCCGTGCCTGCGTGGCTTTTCTTCCCCATTCCCAAAACATGCATGCCAGCAGGATAGGCTCCAGCGCGCCAGGGGACCTCGTTAGGAGAAGCCTTTCAGATGATGGATAGTTGATCACTTAGACAGCCCGGAAGATGTGGTTTTGTCTTTATGCGCAACTTGCGTGCAATTAGGATGCCTACATGCAAAAATATTTTCCTTGTGACAACAAACGGAAGCGAAAACACAGAATGTGGCCTAAAAGCGCAGTTTTGTCAGTACATGCCGTTTTGATTCTGATCCAGAAAATGACGTGTCTTGTCCCAAATTCAACTCTTCTTGGCTCTATTTCTTGTCCTGGCTTTTTTTTTTCCGCAAACAAATTTGAGTTTTGGTCGAAATTTATTCTGAACAAAACACGGAGGAAACCAGAGCGTTCGCCTCCTTTCTTCCCGTGACTTGGGAACTTGTGTCATTGCTGTCCCGCGCACGCGGTTCATCGGAATAAAAGCTCACGTGGCGCTCTCCCTGCAGTCTGGCGGTGGCGGCCATTCCCGAGGGTCTCCCCATCGTGGTGACGGTGACGCTGGCGCTGGGCGTCATGCGCATGGTCAAGAAGCGAGCCATCGTCAAGAAGCTTCCCATCGTGGAGACGCTGAGTACGGTCCAGCGCGGCGCCGTCGACGCGTGTGCGTGCGTGACCTTGTGACCTGCGGTGTGTGCGCCGGCAGGTTGCTGTAACGTCATCTGCTCGGACAAGACGGGAACGCTGACCAAGAACGAGATGACCGTCACGCAGATGTTCACGTCGGACGGAGTCCACGCCGAGGTGAACTTAACCGGGTTGTGTTCTATTTGTCGTCACTATTGCAGGAAGATGTCAAGTCTGGTGTGACTTGGCCCCTCCACTGATGAAATCAAACGCAAGCTAATTCCTCAAGCACAATTTTTTTTTTAATGTGCTTCTGTTGCTAACGGCGATGATTCGTGTTTCGTTCCAGGTGACGGGCGTAGGCTACAACGGCAGCGGAGAGGTTTTAGCCCACGGAGAAATTGTCCACGGCTATTCTCACCCTTCACTCAGCAAAATTGTGGAGGTCAGTCCGATGAGTAAAAAAAAAAAAAATGAACGGAAAAGCGATGGATTTGATGATTGGTTGTTAACATCCGTAATGCGCACGCACGCTCAGGTGGGCTCCTTGTGCAACGACTCGGTCATCAGAAACGGGACTCTGCTGGGCCGGCCCACGGAGGGAGCGCTCATGGCCCTCGCCATGAAGGTAAGAGGACGCGCTCGGACACTCGCTAATCACCAACCAAGGTGCTTTTGTCGAGGTGACCTCGATCAGGACCGTCAAACTTGACTGTGAAGACAAATGAATGGATCGTCGCCTCATATTACGTCATGCTGGCGTTGCACCCGAGTCCAAGTCGCTTGCTTTGGAATATCTGCCGATACAAAGTCTCGTGCTGTGCAATGAAAGGCAAAGAGACCACATTTGAGTGTTTTTCTCAATTTATTTCTTTAAAATGTGTTATTTGAATAAAGCCAGACCTAGGTGATAACTTTTTATGTCTCGAAGTCAAGCATGCAACAAAAGTATTATACCAAGAAAAAAAGCGTCACTCACACGAAGAGTGGACAGAAAGCAGTGTAGAGCGCCGCCTAGTGGACAGGGAGCTTTCCCTCAGCCTGCCTGTGACTCCTTTTCCTGTTGCTTGGCCACAGATGGGCCTGGAAGGCGTTCAGCAGGAGTACGTGCGTCTGGAGGAGCTCCCCTTCACCTCCGACAAGAAGTGGATGGCAGTGCGCTGCGTTCACCGCGCGCAACAGGTGCGTAACGCGGCAAACGTCCTCAATGGCTATTTGATTTGAAAGAAAGCTTTAACAGTGTAAAAGTTCCAAATGCTTTTGATACATTCAGCAAAAAACATTTTGTGTTCGTAAGTGCAACACACCACATAGATTCTTTTACATACAATAAAATGACGTAATGGTTTCTAGATTTTGTGACTGTCACAACAGCTCTTTTAGTGTTGCCGAATCCGGGCGTAGACGTTCACATACTGTTCTTGCAACTTCTATTAATTTGCTTAACCTATTTTATTATTTAATTTTTTTTTCATTTTATTTATGTATTTCTTTTTGAATTTATTTATTATTTTTATTTTATTTTTTTTTCATATATATATATTTTTTTTATTGATTGTCATTAGCAATGACAGCCTAACTGTTTTGCGATGTGTTGCCTGCACGGCAGGACAAGGCGAGCGTGTTATATGTGAAGGGCGCCTACGAGCAGGTGATCCGATTCTGCAGCTCCTACAACAGCCGTGGGAGCACCTTTCCTCTCACCCAGCAGCAGGTGGAGCTCTACCAGCAGCAGATCAGCTACATGGGCACCGCTGGCCTCCGAGGTCCGCAGGCCAACGGCAACTTGACGCCAGCCGCCGTGCCACTCTCACCTCGCCTCACCTGACCCGCTCCGTCTCTCTCCCCCTCTTAGTGCTGGCGTTCGCTTCCGGGTACGAGATGGGAACTTTGACCTTCCTGGGCCTGGTGGGCATCATCGACCCGCCCAGGTCGGGCGTCAAAGAGGCGGTGGGCACACTCATCAGCTCAGGCGTCGCCATCAAGATGATCACCGGAGACTCCCAGGAGACCGCCGCCTCCATCGGTCAGACATGAAACTATTTATTTTTTTTATTTATGTTTCTTTACAAAGCTCGACTGAAGACAACTGGCCTGTTGTTTGTCAAGGATCTTTCACTTTTTTTCCAAACGGCTTCTTGACTCGTAAAACGTAGGCGCGGCGTCCTCTCTATGCCTCGTGGTGTGTTCCCAGCCGCTGGTCAACGATCGCGTGATGTTGTTGTCGCCATGCGTGGTTGGCGAAGCGTGTGTCCCGCATTCAGGAGCGACCAGTCGTTCGCTCGGCTGGTGGCAAAACCGCTCACGTTCGGACCACCCTTCCCATTGAATGAGGTCAACTTTGGATAAAAACTCTTACCTAAAAAAAAAATATATATTTATAATACAACAAGAATATGATCATGAGTTCTTCAATATGTTAGGCTAGCAGAGAAGGCCTTGACTGCTCGCCACTGCACAAAGCCAAGGGAGTAAAAGTATAAACTAAAATAAGTTCAAAACAACAATACCAACAATGCGCATTAACAAGATCCATGTTTTGTGAAACAGATGTGGGAAAAAGTTGACTTTAAAATCACCGTCACGTGTGCTGGCTTTCTCTCAACCGTGTGCGTGTGCGCGCGTGCGTGTGTGTGCACAGCCAGTCGACTGGGCTTGTGGTCCAAAGGAGGCGAGTGTATGTCGGGAGAAGAGGTGGACCGTCTGGACCTGCAGCAGCTCTCCAAAGTTGTCCCTCGAGTAAGACGCAAACGCGTGAAACATGTGAGAGTCATAGAAGTGAAGGGGCCGCCCTTTAACTCATCATTCTGTGTGTGTGTGTGTGTGTGTGCGTGCGCCACAGGTCTCCGTCTTCTACAGAGCCAGCCCCAGACACAAGCTCAAGATTGTCAAGGTGAGGACACACACGCGCAGGTGTGCCTTGACACGAAGTTCCCAAGAGGAAGTGTAAGCGTTGGTCTTTTTCGCGGCGCAGTCTCTGCAGAACATCGGCGCGGTCGTGGCCATGACGGGCGACGGCGTGAACGATGCGGTGGCGCTGAAGGCGGCCGACATCGGCGTGGCCATGGGACGCACCGGAACGGACGTCTGCAAGGAGGCCGCCGACATGATCCTGGTGGACGACGACTTCAACACCATCATGTGAGCACATCGGGCCTCCTTCGGCGCTACGCGGGGACGACCCGCATACTTCCTGAACGATGAGTCGTTTCCGAGCGGGCGCGTACGTTCCTCAACGTGCGTTTTTTTTTCCCGATGCTTGCAGGTCGGCCATCGAGGAGGGAAAAGGAATCTACAACAACATCAAGAACTTTGTGCGCTTCCAACTCAGCACGTAAGTCGTCTCGTCTCGTCCTCCTCAAACGGAGCAGGCAGGATGCCGCCTTAAAGTCCTCCATCTTGTTTCGAAAGTCGTAACAAAGATCCCTCGCGAGAAAAATTGAATCAATCTGTTGTTTATTGCAATAGAGATGAAGTTAGTTAGATGAAGCACACGTTGCATTTGGACAGATTTTAATTTTTCCAGACATCCTGTCACGTTGCTAATTAATTGCGAATCAAACCAAAGAAAGAACACGACCACGTTTACGCGTTCCCACAAAAGCGGTCGCAAGAAATACGAGGACGACTTTGCGCTAGCGTCGCCGAGGCGTCATGGGAAACAGTCTTTTGAGCTATGATGCAAAAGAAAAGCGCCGTTAGCTTGCAACCACCGTTTCCATGACGCTCCGAACGCCCCCTACAGGAGCATCGCGGCACTGACCCTCATCTCCTTGGCCACGCTGATGAATTTCCCCAACCCGCTGAACGCCATGCAGATCCTGTGGATCAACATCATCATGGACGGGCCTCCCGCACAAAGGTAACCGCCGGCCGATCCCGACCAATAATGACTGCAAACCGTACCTTCGCACCTTATACATTTTTCATGAAACACTTACCATGCTTGAAAGCCCAAATTTGTCATCTTAAGCCACCTAGCAATCCTGCCTTCAAACCTTAACCCGTGCTTGAAGCCCTGATTTGAAACGCAAAACCTTTTTTAATGAGCCCCCGAGCCGAGCTTGAAACACCATTTGGACGTCCTTGTGTGTGTTTTCAGTCTCGGCGTGGAGCCGGTGGACCGCGCGGTGATCCTGAAGCCTCCTCGCAACGTCTCGGACAGCATCATCACGCGCGGCCTCATCGTCAAAGTTTTGGTGTCGGCCTTCATCATCGTCTGCGGGACGCTCTTCGTCTTCTGGAGAGAGGTGGCGAGCCTTGACTCCACTCCGCCTTCCTTCCTTCCTTCCTTCGTCCTCATCCTCGTCATCTCCTCCATCTTGTCTTGCAGCTGCAAGACAACGAGATCACCCCCCGAGACACCACCATGACCTTCACCTGCTTCGTCTTCTTCGACATGTTCAACGCGCTCAGCTCGCGCTCGCAGGTGACCTTGTTTCTGGTTTCCCGCCGCTAATTAAAAAAGAAAAAAAAATGAAATTCAATTTTCCTGAGAATTTTCTTGGAACCTTTCTCCATTTCTGTTTAAAAGACATTTTACGCAAACCAACCATTGAAATGAATAAAAGTCTCATTCAGTCGCAAAACAAAACCACACCGCACAAATTATCCAGTCGCCGCGTGAACATGTCGTGCTTCTTTTCGAAGAATAACGTAAAGGGCAAAGAATCTGAACAAGCACAACGCGGCTTCAAGTCGACCGAGTCGCGCTGCGCCTCTCGCCAAGCGATATCCACTCGCCAGAAATTGCGCCGCTTGACGCAAAACAGTTCGCAAACTCAAAAAACTCAAATGCGGGCAGTACAAGGATGCCTCCCGAAATTGCCCGCGTTGCATCTGACAGTGAATGAGACGCCGGCTAATAATGCTGTTCAAATTTTTGCTCAAGTTGTTCTTGAAACTGTTTGTCTTTATTAGATTGCTGCGTCACATTGTTGCCAGAATAGAGTTTATCTGATCCAAGTGTGTGTGTGTGTGTGTGTGTGTGTGGGGGTGTGTGTGTGTGTGTGTGTGTGTGTGTGTGTGTGTGCGCAGACCCGTCTGGTCCACGAGATGGGCCTGTGCAGCAACCGCACCTTCTGCCTGGCCGTGCTGGCGTCCATCATGGGCCAGCTGCTGGTCATCTACTCCCCGCCGCTGCAGCGCGTCTTCCAGACTGAGAGCCTCAGCGTCTTTGGTGAGCACACAAAAAGCGTTTCTCCACAAACGTGACAAGATTTGTCAAAAAATGACTCCCCCCCCCCCCTGAAAATGTTGAATGTGGTCACAACGGCAGCAATAATTTGGAAAGTCCCTGCGCCAACTTGAAGGGACGGGGAACAATAGTGACCCCCAGTGGACAAAATAATCATTGCATGTTATTTTACTGAATAATGCCAAGTCCACTTTCAGCCAATGTATTGATGGGTTAATCGGTAAGATACATGCTTCTACAAATAGGAAATAAAATAAAGTTCCGCGTTAGTCACTTTATGTCCCGTTTGTCAGACTTGCTGTTCCTCGTGGGCCTGACGTCGTCCGTGTGCGTCGTGTCGGAGGCCATCAAGAGAGCTGAGCGGTGGCGGAGCGTGCCCAGGAGGGCGTCTGGCGACTGCTTCCATCAGGTATGACGCAAATGGGCGGGACGCCCGCGACACCTGGGGACGACGCTCAAGCGGAAGGACGAAACTGCTGAAGCCCCTCCCTCGCCCCATCCGCCGTATTCCTGCTCTCTCCCGCCCCATGCTGTCGGGCGCCCTCATTCTTCTTCTGCGCACCGAGGTGTCCGCCGCCACGCAGGAAGTGACATCACGGCGTCACAAGTGCAGGTCCTCGGATCCGCTCGGATTGTGTCGAGATGGACTCACTGAGCTCTCGTCATGGCGGCGGCGCGGCGGCTCTGTTGTCAGGATGTCATTCGCCACGCCGCAGCAAGTGAGCGCTGCCAAGCTTCCAGGCAGAGATTTTGTTTGAATTCTTCGATTAATCGTTTCAGCCCCGAACGTTGCAAATCCTTCCGTGATGGTTCAGGAGTAGAGAATGAGTCATTGGTAACCAATAGACAATTATTTAATTGGCCTCTTTCGGCAATCAGCTGTTCCTCGATTAATCGTTCCAGCCAACTAAGTAGTCTTCTTTATAAAAATTCCTGTACACTAACTAAAGAATAAGTCTGTGATTCCCAACGCAGCGGGTTATTTAGTTTGACTTTGTTGGCTCTATTAGTTCATTATTTGATGAATTCTCTCAGCCCTCGCGTCGACGTTTAAAAAAAACTCTTGAATGGTCCTTTAAAGCTATTTTCCTACTGAGCGCCGAACAATTGCAAGTGTGTTCGAAGGCCGTGAATGGTGCGTTCGCGTCAGGCTTGGTTCAATGTCACAAAACGTTCGCCGACCGGTTCAGTGAACAGCTGACGCCCGTTTGGTGAACATTTGCGACCTTGAACGAAACTTGTCTTAAACGTGCAGTTTTCTAATTTTACCAACAGTCTGAAATGTTCGCCCCGAAGTGGGATAAGGGCTTCTTGACAAGAGGGCCGAAAAGATGAATCGAATACTCCCCTAATCACTACAAAGTGCTTTTTCGTGTTCCTGGTCCACCCTAATCTGTGAACTACAACAAAACTGTTCTTCAAAATGTACAAACGTTCTTGGATCAACTCGGATGATGTCGCCGTTGATTGCGCGGGCTATCATGTGTCACTGCGGCATAGCACGCATGCTAACTGTTAGCACGTAGCGGCCCAAGACGCTGAGAAGGCAAAGGCGGGGCCAGCGGGCGTCATCAGGGTCCAAATTCCTGCGGTGGGCGGATTGGCAGTGTGCCTTAGAGGAGCGCTCGGCATTCCCTTTCCCAAAGCTGTCTTTGTCTGGCGGGACAACTTTTTTTTTTTTTTTTTTTCTTTTGAAACGAGCTTTTTAAGAGGCTTTGAATGAACCCTTTAACAATCCACTCGACCAATCAGTACAGGAAGTGAAGATTCACTTTGAAGGACCACTCACGCCAGATCAACTGTTTTTTAAAGGACTAATTTATTTTATTGTCAAATGCAGCTTTGCAGTTGAGATGAAGTTGGAAAGAATAAATTATCAAAAAGAATCCAAACATCCGGTCAAGCCAATGTTCCCACGTTTATTGTTTTTTTTTTTTCTTTCCAATTTTTATTTATGTTTTGAAAAGTATGAAGTGAAATGTCAACCATTTGGTGGAGGCTCCTATTTAAAGAAAACTTTGTTTTGTTTTTTTTGTTGAAAGCGCCGAAAGGAAATAAAAAGCACATTTTTTGTGTGTGTGTTGCTACTTGAAGGCTTCAAGTGCCGCATTCCTTTGGAGCAAATTATGGGAGGACATTTGAGATGGGTTCGGATTGCTCGACACCAACTAGTTGACCGCTGTAAAAGGGTGACCATATCAAATTCCCCACACTTATGTCCTTGTTTAACATTTTATTAACAGCTCATGGACATTTAAAACAAAAAAAAGATGAACATAAAATGATTTTCCTCAACAGTACAACAAATGCAAAATTGGCCTGCGACTTGCAAATGTGCGTGTTGACTCATTGCTGCATTGAGTCCCGCGGCTGAAGTGCGGATGCGCCGCCGTCCCGGTCAAAAGTGTGTCATGTTTGGAGGCCAAGCCCCCCTTCCAAAAAAAAAAAAAAATTCCTAGCTTCCCGCAGCTGCCCTTTGTTGACTTGTTCCCATGACTATGGTTGACTTATTCAACTTGCGACGCAGAGAGAGAAAAGCTGGAGCCTGATTGGCTGTTGTCACGCACATTTCACGCTCCCGATTTTGTAAATGTGCTGCCACCTGATCAGCCTCGGGCGGGCCAGCAGACACAACAGAAGCGAACTTTCAGGGAAATAGGCATCACGGAAAATGCTGATTGACTGTGCAGCAGGGGTCACCAACTTATTTGCAACTGAGACCGACATGTTGACTACTACTCGTTAATTATTCATGTGACTATTACAATTATTAGGAAGCAATGTATGGCACTTTATTCAAAAAATATTAATCTGCCAGAGTTTAGTTTTTCAAATGATTACTTTTACAGTCCTAGAAAATCACAATGGTGAGGTTTTTTTTGTTTTTTTTTTAAACTGCATAAGGGGGATACAATTGACGCATTTGCTGCTGCATGGTTGAATAATCCCTCATTTTTTCCCCTCTCACTCGAGAAGCCTTTGTAATTTGTGCCGGTTCAATTTGAGCTGAACTTGGTGCAAATTCTTTTATGAAGGCAGACTGCAAAGGCCTTTTTGTGGTTGGAGATGCCACACTGGTTCAGTTGGATTTGCATTTGTTGCGTCCATGCATTAAAATGAAGTTTTGGCAACATGAACATTATGTGCAGCAAACGTCCATATATTTCTTTAATAAAAATGTAAATCTAGCCCTTGTTTTAATATACACCATCAGTTGCAGGAAGCCCTCGTCACTTAACTTCAGATAATCTTAAACAAGCATCCATTTGCTCTTTAGTCTTTACTTAACTTGGAAACAGGCATGAGCACAACTTGATTTTTTTTTTTTCTGGGTCATTTTCTTTGTTTTGTTTTCTCTCGCATATACATTACTTACACATTCATGCTTTGGCACGACTCTCCTGTTAATTATATATTTAAAAACCGGAACAAAATATCTGTTTGTAAACTGACGTTCGATATGCTCAGCAGGCATAGACTTAAAAGCGAATAAATTAAAATTGCGTCGCAAGAAGTGAGCCGCCAGCGGCCATCTTACGTTGCCACCCGCTAGACGTGCTTACTTTGAGTGCATTGATTTCTCTGTGGCGTTTTATGTCTCTATGGCTAAAATGCCACCAAGTATGCATAAGTTTGTACCAAAAAAGTCAGAGAACCGCTACATGCATATTTTAAGACCAAAACTACAAATGTAGTCCATGCCTCGCCGGCTCGCGAGCCCGTTTTCAAAGTGTTGGAGGGTGGGGGGCACGGAATATAACGGTAAAAGTTCTCTTCTATCGTCCTGGTATTGTTTTGCTACAATATAATTTGCAGTTCATTTTAAAACGTGATTTTATTCCCCGGTGTCGCATTGAAGCCTTCGCTTCCGGGTTCGTGTTATGCGGCCAATCGGTGGCCTGAATGTACATACATGGACCCGATTGGCTGCATATCCACGCGATGACGTGTGTGGCTGAAGAAACACACTGATGATTGGCTCACTGACGCACGTGGCATTTCTCTGGCCAGTTTTGTCAACAAAATCCAGCCACGTGTGCTAAGACGTAAATTCGTCTTCATTTTAAGACTCAAGACAACCAATGTGAATGAAAGCGCACATGTTGAGCATGGAGACTTAATTGCAGTAGCAGAGTTTGATCGAGTGGGGTCACTGTGTGGCTACAAAAGCTGAGTCATCTTTCACAGGAAGCAACTTGGAACAGAATGAAAGGTTGCGAGGCTCAATTGTGAGTGAGCGGCGTGGACAAACGCGTTAAGACGTCGCACTCACATGAGCCACCGCCAAGTTGGCTTACGGCGGTACTGCACAACGGATGACCACATTCATTTTTTCCCACACTTTTAAAAAGAAATCCCTCGTCATCTTTTGTTAAAATCTCAAGTGTAGACCTATGACGACATCGTGATGATCCAATAAAGGCGATACACACGCACACATCTATGATAGATAAATAGATTGATATATATACAGATATAGCTAAAGATATATATACGTATACAGTTAAATATTTTAATTGATATTGATTTGAGGATGCACTTGAAATGGTGGCAGGTGTGTGCTTTCTCCTTTATCACCTGTTTGAATGTGATTGGTAGATTCTGAACACGGCCACACCCTTTTGTTCTTGAGGGGGTGCACACTTGTGCAACCCAACCCTCTCACTTATACATCATCTTTAATATATGAGACTGCCGCTATGCTGGAGCTGGGTGTTGCTGCGTGTGTGCGTTGCGTCCGCTCGCGTGTGCACGTGGGCCTGAGGCCGTCTCACCCCAAACGAAGATTGACGTTTGCTTGCGCGCTGCTCCAAACTTGACAAGTTTATTTTCCTGCGTCCCGCATTTAGTTTGGGAGCTCGACTTGCCTTGCGGAGCGACGCGGACGCAGAAAACGAGTCGTTGCGAAAGAGAAGCCCATCACAAGAAAGACTCCATTCACTGCTCGCAGCGCGTGGCGTCCCATCACGTCACGCATCTCCTCCTGAAAAGCGGGCGTCACGCAAACCTCCCAGCTCACAAGCGCTCGCTCGTCTAAGTCTGCTCTTCATCTTCGTCTTCAGCAGCTGCGCCCTGCTCATGGGGTGAGTGCCCTTTTTCCTTTTTTTGTTTTCGACCTTTTTTGTTTTTGCCCTTTTGGCAGCGCAGCAGGTTCCCATCGCAGCCGGAGTTTTGGTCTTCTGCTCTCCTGTCTGCTTGCTTGCGTGACTTTCTCCCTTTTGCTCTTTTCTCACCTAAGCACAGGTTGTGACGGTCTAGCGACCAGTCTGGGGTGTACCAAGCCTCTCGCCCTAAATCTGATGGGATGGCTTCAAAGTCCCCCGAAAGCGTTCCTTCTCGATTAGTTCACGTGAAAACTTGTTTTGTTTTTTTCGTTTGTTTTTTTTCCATACATGTTAAAACATGTCATTACACATCCGCTCGAGTGGGTGGCAGCAGTGCTCTCACAATACGAGCACTAAGACCTCTAAATTGTTTCTGCGACAGATTTAAAAAAGCACAGCACACTTTCCTACGGTCGGGGTGTGGTCCTTCCTGCTTCCCTTCCTTCCGTCCTTTCATTTAATTGTCAAGATCTGCTATTATTTTTTTCTTGCCTCCCTTTCCTTTTCTTGCTTTGTTTTCCATCCTTGAAGCGTGATCGGTCGCAATGGCGACCCGCTTGCAGATCCAAGCGGACAGAAGCTAGCAGAAGATGTGACGTGGCGGCAAGCGAGGCCACGCCATGACGGCCGGCCTCCCTCGCCAACTTTTTCAAAGAGGACTTTGCCACTTTCCTCCTTTGTTGCGCAAGATCGAGTGGAAAACCAGCCACAGGATTCTTTTGGATGTTGCCAATTTGTACGTTTCCCCTTGGATTGCTCGCCTGTCATTCGGGTGCAGTCAATAAACCAGATGGCAAACGTCAGCGGGCGACATCATGAGTGGCGCCCGGTGGCGGCCCGCAAGCTCTGCGAGGTGCTTGAAAGGCTGGTTTGTGTACATGTGAGCGTGCGTGGCTCTGCCAAAGAGGGCGATTTCCACGCTGGTTAGGCGGCGGAACATTGAGGAGTCGTGCGCAAGAGCAGCTGACTACCTCATGGCGCCGCCGCAGACGCCGCCCTCACCTCGCCACTCGCAAAATCAAGGCCTGGATGCAAATTTTGTCACAAGCGAACTCGCTTTTGGCCTCCGTCGACCATCTTTGGGTAAAATCGGGACGTGACATGACCACGCGACGTTCTTGTCTGAGAAGAGCCCGTAATCAATATACTCACTTCCTGTTCTAAACGTCCATGCAAATCTCGTATCTGTCTGTCGTAAAGGTAAAAAAAAAAAAATCAGTTTCAAGAGGGGGAGGACACGCGGGTTTGGGTATCGGTAACTGGTATCGTCATCCTTTAAAAGTACGCGATACCTTGAAATGAAAATAACCTAATGCACCGACTTTCTTCCTCTGTTTGTGTGCCTCCAGATTTGGGGAAAGAGACGACATGTCTGCTCATCACAATCACGAGGTGAGGCGGAGGCGGGGCCGGGTGGAGGCGGGGCTTACCTCTCGGTCACGGGGCACGACACTCACACTTTGGTCTATTTTGTGTTCAGATGAGTGCGGTGCTGAGGGTCTCGCACCTTCCTCTGGTGCGCTCGGCGCTGCAGTCCGTGACCTCAGTGTACTCGGAGGCCAAAGGTCGCTACCCTCTGCTGGGCTTGGTGGGAGGCGTGGCCGAGGTGGGCGTCCGAAACGCCTCCATGGTGGCCTTGAGCGGAGCCACGCCCCTCATGCGGACCCTCAGGCCTCAGAGTGCGTACGGTGGTGATGCTAACGCTAAAGCTGCTAGCAACGCGTTTGAGCTAACGTGCTAATGTGACAATCCTGTGCTACTTCCTGTCTTTGCGTCACACACTTCCTGTCCTGTGTGCTCTCCAGTCGAGGTGGCCAACAGTTTCGCTCTGGTGGGTCTGGAACAGCTGGAGAGGACCTTTCCCTTCCTTCACCAGTCCACCGACGAGGTTGCCATCTTGCTTCTTCTCACTCGCTGTGTGTGGCCACCGTTTCGGGGATTTGCGAAAAAGTTGACTCGTAATCCATCTGTAATGTTTCCGGAGTCGGGAATGATATCGGCAAAGGACACCTAACAATAGAACGTCATGAACAGAATATGACAATTTCTTTTTTCCAAACTGACAAACTTCACTGACCTTCTGACTAACGCAGCCTAAAGATGAACGTTGTGCAATAAAACTACAGCCGTCACTTTCTGTCGGCAGAAAAAGCAGGATTGTAAAAGATTGTGGCGTTCAACATCTGGACAAGTCGCAAGCAAAAGCCAGGCTACTTCCAGTTTTCATTCTTCAGTAAAATTGACAGCGTCAACCAAAATGGGATGCCACCACCTAGTGGTCTACATTGAAATTACACCCCAAATAAACAGGATAGCGCAGTAACTGTAAAAATGCTTTGGTAGATAGGGAGTGGGCCAATCTGGTTTCTCCTGCGATTCCGGTCAGACGTCTGTCGACATGGTAACAGCGCGTCCCCCCCCCCAATCCAGGTGGTGGGTCACCTGAAGGACGCCTTCTTCCTGACGCTGGATGACATGCAGCTGTGGATGGTGGACGGGCTGGACGGCGCGCTGGACCAGATGGAGCGTCTGTCTCACGCCGCCTGGATGGCGGTGAGGCAGCTGCAGGAATCGCAGGTGGGACGAGCTGCCTCGTCGGGTCTGGACGACGTACTCAGCCGTCTGGAGAACGCCACCGCCTACTACATGCCGCTGCCGCCCACGCTGCGTGAGTAGCAACGTTTGTTTTGACCTTTGTAATGGGTCATCGTGAGGGTCCATCGCGTTCCATGAAGGAAAGCAAACTTGTAGGTCGTCGCAGCGGTCCTTGACGTGTGTTGTGTGTCGTGTTGAGGTCGCGAGTGGGAGATGCGAGTTCAGGAGTACGAGGACGAGGACGAAGACGACGATGACGAGCCCAGCATGTGGACCCGCGTCCGCAGCCTCCTGCTCTGCATCAGCCTGCAGCTTTACCACCGCATGGTCAAAGTCCAAGAACAGCTGGAGGACGCCACGGGAGCCCTGGGGGACGCCGTCCAAGCGGTACGTGCAAGGCCAATGAGGACACTCGGCTCACGTTTATGCTACTTTGACTTTTTAGCTCAAAAATGTTCACAAGGTCTTCTCTGTTTACTAGTTAAGGTTTGTGCAGCACGAGTGAGTGACTGTGCACAACTCGTACAAAAAACTAACCTGAAGGCATTTTCGGTGTGCTAGCGAATGTTTTTGGCATACTAGCTGGCATTTCCATTCTACTATTTAACCAAAATTATTTACTAGTTGATATGAATGTGTTGTAACTGGCAAACTACTCAAATTTGATGATTACACTAGTTAACTTGAGTGCACATGTGACCTAGTGTGCAATTTTGTCAAACATGCTCAGTCAGTCTGGACAAGTTCAGTATTGAGCCTGACAAGTGAGACAAACTACCATCCTCTTGTCAGCTAGTGATATGGAAATCGGTGTCACTAGTTAACTAGTGACTCACTCTGAACCCAAATGGTTAACTAGTATGAATACATGTGTTTCACTAGTTAACAAGTGAGGTCAAAATGAGCACAACTAGTGTACTAGTGGATATCTCTGCATTTACTAGTTAACTAGTTAACATTCTCACCATCACTAGTTAACTAGTTTACATTTTGAGCCTCTCTAGTTAATTTGTAAGGTCAAAACAGATTCTAATTAAGTAGCCTGGAATTGCACATTTACTAGTCAACTTATAACCCATAATTATCAGGCGCTAGTTAACTAGTTGCAGTTCCCCTTGGCAACTTGTCAACTATGTAACGCATATGCAAATAAAGTGGGCGGGGCAATGACAAAGTCTAAATTCTGGTTGCTATATTTTAACTGTAGAACCATAGGAATCCTGGACACACCTTCTCATTAGTTTTTTGTGCAACTAGTTGACTAGTGAGCTGGTTGGCATCCACTAGTTCTACTAGTGTACATTTTGGACCCCACTAGTTAAGTCAACTTTTGGGACATCACTAATTAACAAGTAATATTTTTTTTTATTTACTACTTAAATATCAAGGCTTCAAAGGGCTTTCACTAGTCAATTAGTCAATATTTTATCCGTCACTAGTTAACTAGTGGGTATTTTAGCTCCTCTTTTCCTCCTGTCCCACAGGTGGGACTGGGGGCCGTCCTGGATCTGCTGGGAGAGCTGCTGCAGTACCTGCAGAGGCTGCTGGTGGCGCTGGTGTACCGCGCCGAGAGCCTGAGGGAACTGAGCCTGGGCCGTGTTCGCGAGCAGGCCGTCACGCTGGCCGAGCTGCGTCCGGTGCGGCAGATCCGAGAGTTGCCGGTTCAGGTCCGCCAGCTCCTGGGCGATCTTCGGGAGCTCTCCAAGATCCTCCTGCAGCTTGTCGTCAACGCCACGCCGCTCTACGAACTGGTGAGCGGCATGTTTCGGCCATCTTGGAATCGTGTTTGAAGCGTTTCCTCTCAGCCATGTCCGCATCTTTTCTTTCCGCGTGTCGTGCGTCAGTTCCAGCAGCCGTCCGGCAAAGAGGTGGAAGACTTCCTGAACCAGGAGGACTTCCGCACGGACAGCTCGTCCCGCCGCGGCTCGGCCAACAGTCTGTTCCTGAAGGCCATGGACGGACGTCCTCGCCGACGCAAGAGTCTCTTCTCCAGGGCCGCCCGCAGCCCGGACGCCGCCGCCGCCGCCGCCGCCTCTGCGGGACAACGCTCCAGCCTGAAGGTCGACGCGGAGGTGGACGGCTCCCCCGTGCCTTACGACGGTGCCTCCCAACGCCGCCCCTCCGCCGCCGAGCTCATCCTCACGCCGCTCAAGCAGTTTGTGTCGCAGAGTCAAAAGGCCTTTGAGTACCTCAACCCAAACTCGGCGGAAGAATCCGTCAACAGCGCCACCGACTGAAGGGCGCCACCCCCGTCCCCGCCGCAGCATGTTGGCCCCCCCCGCTCCACCCCTCCCGGTCACATGACAGCCGCTCCCGGTGATTGGTTGGGGCCGGGGGGGGGGGCGTTTCCATGTCAGCAATGTCCCCCAATAAAGCTTGCCATACCTTCATCGTGTGACTGCTCATCTTCGTCGCCTGCTTTTGCATTTCCAAGCATGTTTCACTCATGCTTGAGGCGTGTTTGACATGTGTTGGAAGCATTTGAAGTATGATTCAAGCATGTTTGATGCACGTTTGAGTTTCACGCAGGGAACGTGTCAAAGGGAGAAGACAACAGGTTTATTGGCAGGTAATTGTGCCCATTTGTCGACGTCTCGCACATGCACGCACACGCTGACGCAAGGTCAGAGGTCATCAACGCGGCGTGCGGCTGCTGACAAAGTTTTGAAGAATGTCGGTGGCTGAAGAGAAAAAGTTTTGGGACCAAGGTGCCGCTGACGGTTCCGCCGATGGCGGCTCGGGCTCGCTCACGTCGTCTCGGCGCTCGTCCTCGCTCGAGTCGCTGAGACATGCGCACACACCGAGAAACAAAAAAAAAACAGGGACATAACTTGGAATTTTTGAAACCTTCTGAGCATTTTTCAAGTTCTTTTCCTTTTCTCCTTTTTAGTATTTTTCTCATTTTTGGTTCTACTGTTTTTTTTCTCTTTTATTTTTACATTTTTCCCATTATTACTGTTTTTTTTCCTAATTTGTCTTTCTGGAGTTTAGCATTTTTCTCACGTTCATTTTTTTTCTCTTTTTTTAGGTTTTTACTGGATCCAATTTTCGGGGATTCTTCTCGACTTAAGCTTTTTTCTTTGTTTTATTTTTAGTCTTTTCTCTTTTTAGCTTTTTAGCAATGTGTTTTTTCATTCTTAGCATTTTTCCTTATTTGTTTTTTCCTTCGTTTTAAAATTTTCCCATTTTCCATCTTTAGTGTTTCTTTCATTTTTGTGTTGATTTTGAGTATTTTTTTTTCTTGTTTTTTTTTCTGATTTTTCAGTTTTGTTTTTTTCCCCTCATTTATTGTTATTTATCTCTTTTGACATTTTCCTACTGTTGGTCATAATTTTTTTTATTGTTGTTTTTAGAGTTTTATCCAACCTTCCAACCCGTTTTCAGTGTTTTCCACCATTGTTAATATTTTTCTGGTTCGGATTGTTTTCCCGACGTTGTGTGGGCGCGTCACTCACCGCTCCTCCTGGCTGTCTTCCTGGAAGGTCGCAGGTCGGGCGCACACATCACACATCCTGCCCACACTTTTGAAACACGCCTTACAAAAGAGACCTGCAAGTGGAAAAGCAAAAAGTACGTTCCCGCGGTTAGCGGCCAACATCGGGACTTTTCAGTGCCACCACGTGACCTCCCTGAAACCGGATTTATGTTGAGTTGCATTTGGCAGGTGCCGGTCGGTCATGGCGAACATCCTACCTGGACACCGCTGGACGTCACAGGTGAATGGCGCAAGCCCCGCCCTCCCGCCGCAGGCCACGCACATTTCTGACAGATAAGCTCCGCCCCCTGGTAGCCTGCCAGGCATCAACACTTGATTGATGGTGCGGTGGAAAACAAACTTGTGCCTTCTGAACCTCCTCAACAACGACGCACCGTCGCAGCAAGGCCCGGAGACGGCCGCATGACTTGGCTCCGCCCACCGAAGTCCTGGCCGCTGCCCTCAACAAGGCTCTTCCCGTCGCTCGCCTCTCGTCCAGGATCTGCTGGCGAAGGAAGTGGATGCGCGCCTGATGGAGACGAAAGTCACCGTAAGGTCAGTGGCGCGCATTTCTTGACAAATGTGTGCGTGCGTGCGTGCGTGTGTTTACCCTCTCGGTGTCGGGGTGGAAGTAGGCGCAGATGAGGCGTCGCGATCGCCGCACTATCCCTCCGGCGAGCGTCACCAGCAGGGCCACGCCCAAAAGGAAGCCTGAGAGCAGAGTGGGCGGGTCAGAAGGCCACGCCCCCTCACCCCGCCATATATCCTTCCAGCGGCGGTAGCAGAGGCGGCGGCCCACCTAAGGCGAAGCAGGCGGTGTAGTCAGGTTCCGACGGCACAAAGAGACACTTGCTGCTGATGACGGTGACGTTTCCCGCCTGCAGCATGTTGAAGGACACCGCCAGATCGCGCATGATGTCGGCCATGTAGCCCGAGCCGTCCACCTCGACCGACACCGTCACCGGAGCTGCGGGCTCACACGGTCGCTGCGGTTACCCACGCTCAGGCAAACCGTGTGTGTGTCGTACTTATTTTGAGTTCAAGGGTCACCAGAATATTGCTGGCCTGATAAGCTGCAAGTGTCACAATGTGCGTGTCACTTTGATGTCAGGTTGGTCCGTATTTGGGTTGCACGCAAATTTGATTTGATTTGATTTTTTTCTAACTGCGACTATTGGTTGTGTTTGAGGTTGTGTCTTCCCAGTCATGTGAAGATTTTTCAGTGACCGAGCGAAAGTAACATTCACGCCATTATTGCTTTGGAAGACGCAAGTGACAAAAAAAAAAAAAAAGGCATTCAACATGTCACTGGCATCACCTCGGGCCACGACGCCGGTCCGGACCTGCCGGTGCACCTGATCCAGAAGCCAGAAGACCAGGAAGTCCAGCGCCACCAAAACGGCCGAAATGATTATGTGCCTGCACACTGAGGCCACGCCCACCAAGACCGCCCGACACTCGCTGCTTGTCAGCCGCAGCGACACTGAAAAAGAAAGTGGCGACAGGTGACGTCATCATGTATCGTTCTGATTCTGATTCTGATGGACACGTACTCACGCGGCTTAATGTATAGCTGTGACTCTCTGCGCGTGATTGGGAGGATGGAGGCCCCGCCCTCTGAGGTCACCTGACAATCCAGTTCTATAAACTGAGCGCTGATGTAAACGTTGTCGAAATTCAAGTGCGTCAAGTATTTGCGCTGGTAGTTCACAGCCCTGCGTACACACTTGTGTTAGCTTCTGTTAGCGTCTGAAGGGAAAAAAACTCACATACACGCATGCATATACAAAAAAAAAATACACACACGTCATCACGGTCACACAAACGCACATGGACTTGCATACAGATATGCACACAAATGTGGGCGTGGCTAGCAGAGGGTGCGGTCACCTGATCAGGGAGCAGGTGAGGAGCGCAAGCCCCGCCCACACGAGCAGTCCCCTGAGCGAGCCAAAGACCTTGAGGTCCCCGGTCAGCTGGTCCAGAATTTCCTGAGCGGTCTCTTCCAGCGAGCGGCTCACGTTGGCATCCACCTCCAAGGCGGCCGACACCGACAAGTTGAAGTCGAAATGGCTCCGCATTTGGCGGAAGGCGGAGATGGCGGCTAAATATGTGAGAGGGGGGAGATTCAGTGGCGGGGCTCGGGGGCGGGGCTTCGCTGAGAGGCGGTCTCAAAGGCTGATGGACTTACGCTCGGCCAAGTATTTCTTGAGCTGGCTGGAGACGTACTTCGGGATGCTGCAGAATAGCTTGGGCGCTAAACGACACCAACGCAGACGCACGTTTTGACACGGGAACCGATCATTTCACACCCTTCGTGTTTCAGCTGTGCTTCTTTGCACTTTTCTGTCTCACTCACTAGTTGCTTTCCTGTCCTGCTATAATCTTTACCCGAATGTTATTTTTTGGGATCTTGAAATTTTATTGCAATGCTATGCTATGCTATGCTATGCTATGCTATGCTATGCTATGCTATGCTATGCTATGCCCCACCCCAAGTGCGCTGCCTCCTCCCACTTGGCAAATCCACGAAAGAGGCGGCTCGGGCAGCCATTCGGCGACGGTTAGCACCTTTGGCCACCTCACAAAGGTGCATGAAGCCGCTGACGATGTCGCACAGGAAGTCAAAGTAGCCCAGCTGAGCCACACAGTCGGCTCGGGCCCGGATGAAGACGGCACGACACTTCCTGTACGGCAAACCCAGTTTGGCGTTGCAGACATCACCGAGGTCCACCAGGAAGTGAAGAACGTTTCTCAGGGTGCGAGCTGGGGGGTAAGAACAAAGATTTAACTTGAGGACAACACGCACGCAAATATTGTGGTTTTCTCACCAACATGGCGGATGGCGTCACTCAGCGAGCCAATCAGCTTGTTGACTCTGGTCGCCATGGCTGCAGCGTTCCTGCCGATCTGGCGAATGTAGTCCAGCGCGGCTGCGAGGCCGTGAGCACACGGATGCTTTTTTTTTTTTCTCTGTGTTCCTATGCTAGGCTGCGATGTGTGAAGGCAGTGGGCGTGGCTTACCCAGGAGGGGCGTGGCCGCATTTCTCATCAGCTGTCGCGTCTGATTGGCCGCCAGCTCGGCGCCACAAACCAGGCTGGAGGCGGCTCGCTCCGAATTCTCCAGCGTGTTCACCACCGGGCCGGACACCAGCACTGACGTGCTTGCCAGCAACAGGAAGTTACGCCCGTGAGCTACACGCACATCAGATACATACGCAAAATCACCGACGCGCACGCATTCATACACATACACACAGAACACAAATGGATGCATAAACAAGTCAACACACACACGCAAAGTCGGTCAGGTGACTGACCTGAGCAGATGGACGGCAGCATGAGGCCGACGGTGGCGCGCGCACGCACCGACATCCCCATGCCAAAGGCGATGACGGTGGCCACAGCCAGTGTGCCGTACACGCACGTCCACAGTGGCGCCCCCTCCAGGAAGAGCGTGGTGACGCCGTAGCAGGAGGCCAGCGCCAGCCCCACCCCAAAAGCTAGCAGGCTCCGCCCCGCCGCGCGCATGTCGCCCCACAAGTTGCTGCTCCGCTGTGAGGTCGGCGAAGACAACGATGAAGATGGCCTTTGGCGGGAAAAAGACGGTGATTCACATATCAGCCTGGTTTTAAAACGAATATATAACTGAGAGTGTTATGTAATGTCCATCTACATGTGATTCCGCACCATTTGTGTTGACGTATTGCGTGAAGGATTCAATCACGCTGAAACTATCCATGCCATTTGTTAGCCCATCTATGGCATTTCCCATCATGTGTTTGTATTAAGATAGTGGTAACATTCCTTTGCGCAATCGGCCATGTATATTTTGTCACAGCAACTTTGTCTTTCTTTCATTTGGATCATATTCCTTTTTGTCATTTTCAAAATTCTAAAAAAAACATCTTGTCTGCTCCCCCCTCTTAGACCAGACAGCTCAACAAAACTGCTGTGCCGCTATGACGTCATCACTAAATTTTAATTTGGGACACATTACCTGCGAGGGTGTCGCCATGGTAACCAGTTGACTCTACTTCCGGCCATCGCTTGACTTTAGTTTGTAAGAAAAAAAATCAAATACATAAATGCTTTCAGCTTGTGTCCGTGTTTTA
The DNA here is from genome assembly GCF_059441095.1 of Idiotropiscis lumnitzeri. Classification (NCBI taxonomy): domain Eukaryota; kingdom Metazoa; phylum Chordata; class Actinopteri; order Syngnathiformes; family Syngnathidae; genus Idiotropiscis; species Idiotropiscis lumnitzeri. The sequence goes on from NC_142400.1 coordinate 1,558,846, forward strand.
TTTTTCTTTTGTTTGTAACGCACGAGTAGAACGCGTTCACTTTGATGACGTCACGTGCCAAGACGTGCCGTCCGCCTGTGACGACACACATCATCGGACGAAGTGTTGCAGCCAAAAGCGTTGGATTAGGATTGAGGATGATCATCATTTGTTGCTGATGATGAGCGCTAGCTCGTGACGTCATCATGACTCGGGACGAGCAGCCTCGCAGCAGTGAGTGTTTTTCTTCTTGTCCCTCTCTGTCCACTTTCACAACTCGATTTAAAGACATGTTTTTATTCTTTTGTTTTAGACCCAACATGAGAATGACACTGTTGTGCTGTTTTCTGGCGTCGACTGTGAATGTGTTGTTACTCGTCGTAGTATGATTAATTTGTGTTTTAATTTACAGCTTTCACAGTCTTTGTTGTTGTATTATTGTTATTTTATCTGTAAAGTACTTTGTTCGCGCTCCAGCTGTTGTTGTGAAATATGCAACATAAATAAAGTTGTATTGTGTTGTTGTCTAATACTGTTGTGTAACGCCCTCTTGTGGCGGCGTCGCGTATCGCAGCTGTGGAGCTGCTGATCAGGCGCTTCCTCCCACGTGGCTGCCATCGCTTCCTCATCAGCCAATCGGAAGCGTTCAGTATCGTCCAGGTCATCCTCCGGGGCCTCTTCGGTGCGATGAGCGGCGCAGGTAAGAATTAAAAAGAGAGAAGACAAGAACACTAAGGTGGACGGACTTTGATTTATCAACTGTTGTTGTTTTTTTTTGTTTAGTTTTTTTTTTTGTTGCTGAGTGGCCAGCCTCTGTCCTGTCTATTTTCGATGTCTCCCTCCTCGAACATACCTGATTCAAATGATCAGGATCGTTCAGAACGAGGCTTCTGCAAAGCTTGCTGATGATGGGGAAAATCTCTTGAGCAATCGATGGAATAATCAATAGAATCCTAGATTTAAAAAAAAATATTCATTTGTGACAAACCAAGTTGAAATGCTGGCTCCGTTGCACTTGGAATTGGTTTGGACAAGGAAAGCTACCCTGGGCTGTTTCTTTTCTGTGATAAGCACGCGATACAAAATGAAAGCACTCCCAAAGAGCTGCTGTCGCCCACAGCTCATGCTCATGCAGATGGTTTGTCTCCGTTCAGACGCCTTTCAACTTGTTGTCAAATGTCGACAATGTCATGTGATGTTTTTGTCATGTGACCAGTCATGTTTGCCGCTATTGCGCCGGGCCTGCCGCTGACCTTTCACCTCAAGTTGACCACAGGATGCATCTTTACTGGTGAGGAAGATGATGATGTAGCGCCACCATCAGGACGCATGTGTTGACTGTGCTTGTGGGCGTGTCCAGGGGCGTGTGTGTTGGGCGGGGCCACGTCTTCGGCCTTCAGGTGCGCCGTCCTGCTGATGTTTCCCAGCATGCTCGGCTCCCGCGGACGCGCCTTCCTCATGCTGCTCGTCCTCTCCGAGCTCTACTCAGGTCGGCACGCACACGCATGCACGCCCGGCACCGGTCAACAATGGTGATGAGCAGGCCTCATTGACAGGTGTGTGGCGCTTGATTGACAGGTCCGGTGTCCAACATCCAGCGCAATGTAGAGACGGCCGCCGCGTCTTTATCTTGCAATCTGGACCTTCAAGTGCGCAACGCCAAGTTGCTGTGGAGAGACGCCGTCAAGCCTTTCCTGAAGGTGGCCAAGGAAGTCATGGTCAGTGTTTTAAATAAGCCCCGCCCCAAGTCATGTGACCGAGGCTGTAGTTCGCGGATACGCAATAATGTTTAGAGATTTTAAATCAGGCACCAGTGGAAGTAATGCGAATGTTGCATTCTAATTCCAATTTGCCCCAAAAATGACAAAAGTCAAGGTAACGGCGTGGAAGCGGCGTGGAACTTGCCGTACGCTGACGTGAAAATGCCTTTTTGCGTGCATCCAGCAGGGGGAAGCGGAATTCAAGTCGGAAGCTCTCAACGCCAGCGAGGCCTTCGCGGCCATTCGGGAGGAAGTGCTCGGCCGGAACGCCACCGGGCAGCTGCCGGCCGAGCGACCGCGCGACGCCAACTCGACCGGCACGCAGGAACGCTTCGCCTTCAACACCTACACGCAATGCGACGGTGAGCCTTCTTCTTCCTCTTTGTCATCATCATCATCATCGTCAATCTCATCACCTGCCGCGCGTAGGCGTGGTCAAGGGGGGCATCGAGGCGTGCACCAAATGGTTCTCCCAAAAGTGGGCGGAGTGTGCGAAGGCCATCCAGGTGCCCGTCATCAAGCACATCCTGTGCGTGCCCATGAAGTTCCACTTCCTGTGTGACATCATGAGAGGTCAGCAAACGCCAGCTCACTCGTACGACATCGTCAAGCTCGCTGACGACGCCGATTTTGCTCCTCAGTGATGACGGGCTGGTGCAAGCGGAACATCCCCGTGGAGAAAAACTTTGGTCAGCTGTTCGATCATCTCAACACTTCCATCGATCTTCTCGGGAGGGAGTTCACCAGCAAGATTGTCGTCAAGGTCGCAAATCGCGTCACGTCTTCACCTGACGCACGTCGGCGCGTGACATTGACACGTTCGTGTCGCATGTGTGCACGTGTTGGTGCGTGACAGGAGCATCAGCAGCAGGCGGCGCTGAGCGGAGAACTGCTGGACGGTGACTTCACGCGCGGCGTCCAGACGTCTTTCCGACAGCTGGCCTCTCGCACCAGCCGACTGCTGGACGTCCTGCGCCTCGTCATGTCCTTCGCTTTCTTGTCCGTGTTCACGCAGTAAGCTTGCCGCCTTCCCCGCCGCCTTCACGTGCGCGCGCCGACGTCCTCCCCGCCTTTCTGTGCGTTCAGGTCTCTCGGTTACGTGCGACAATTCCGAGGAGACGTGTACTTTGATAACATGTACGTCACAAAGTACTTTGGCATCATCGATCAACGCAGGAAGTCGCTGGTAACACCTTCATCGGTATCGTCATCGTCACCTTCGTCTGTGTAAATCGTCACCTGCGCGTGTGCGCGTCACAGGGGAAACGGCATTTGTTGCCCCTCACGCCGTCTGAGAGGCCAAAATTTGTGGACCCGTGGAGCCCCAAAATTCACCCTGAAGAAGTCAAAGAAGTGGTGAGCTCACCTCACCGCTCACGCACGCACGCACGCACACGCGCACGAACGCATGCATGATTGTGTGTGTGTGCAGCTGTCAAGTGTCTTTCAGGTGTTGTCCGTGCTCCTCCTGACGGTGGTCCTGCTGACGGTGGACGTGTCCGTCTTTCGTGTTCTGAACGTGGTCAGCAAGCACACGCACACCACCTTCAACTTCACCAGTAAGACACACGCAGTAGCGCCGCCGTGACCAGTGAACACACACACACACGCGCATGTTGCTTGTCTTCAGGCAGCCAGAAGGTGGACATTAAAGTAGGCGGAGCCTCAATGTTGGCCCGCCTCCTGAGGAGAACATTTTCCGCCTTCAACGTGTCGTCCAGCGTTCGCATCGTGTCCGACAACAAGAGTGAGTCCGTCCGTTGGGGGGGTCAAGAGTCACGCAGAGATGCTTGGCACCCAGGTGAACTCCCCCCCCCCCCCCTCTCTGCAGGCTGCGTGACCCCGCCCTCTTCCCTGGCCGCCTCAGCATACGTCAGCGTTGCCTGCTGCCTCGTGCTGGCGGCGCTCTTCAGCTGCCTTCAGGTTTACGCCAACCGCCTGCGCCGAGTCATCGCCGCCTTCTACCACCCGCGGGTAACGCCCCACTTGCTAGTTAGCGTGCTAATGCTAATCCACACTTAACATTTGTTGTTTGTCTCGAGTGTTACTTTGGCGGGGACGCACTTGCTGACACCTTCCCAACTCAGTTTTTTAAATAAGCACAAATATCAATCATTTTTTTGCCTATTTTTCTGACGATGTTCATTTATCGAAATAATATTGCATTTTAATCTACTGTAGGATGAAAATTCTTTGCAGAGTAACGTGTCATTGGCATGTAGTTGTCCCTGAAGTGAAATAGTGCAAACGAGTAGTCCATCTTTGGCCTAAATCAGTAGTAGCTTGCTTCCAATTACTTGGTTTCATTTACTTTTAAAAAAAATAGCAAATAATCGGTTAAAAAACGTAATTGGAAAAAAATGATTTTGCAAAAAACTTTCAGGCAAAATCCATTTTGAGCTGATATAATTTGCTCATCTAAAAATAGATAAACGTATAAATTCACAATATTTTTCATTTCATGGTGAACCAGGTTATCGATCTTTAGATTTCATTTTTCGACTTGAAGTGAGCCCCGTGAGTGGTGGGGCGGTCGCCACGAACCGGAGTGTTTGTCGTCTTCCCGCGGTTTGGCTTGCCTTTTGTTTGCGTTCCACGTGAAAGTGGACAAAACGCTTGCGTCAGCTGCGCCAGGTCCTTTTTTGCATTACTACAAGCACTCTTTGTTTGCGGCGGCTTCTGATGTCACTTCCTCTCATTTAAGTGATGAGCTAGCAAAGCGTAAGACTTCGGCACGCGCGCACGCGGTCAAGCTAAGCCGATTAGGCGAACGAAGTGATCGAGGAGGGAGAGTTCACAACCAAACGCAATATGTGACGTTATTTTCATCTCAACTCCCCTTGATTTGCTTTCTCTCTTCTCATCTTTAGTTAAAACAACAGCTGCAGCTATAACAAACTTCTACACATCATCGAGATCAGAAATATCACAAAAATTTAAAATAATTCTTACAAGAATAATTATTAAATCAAATGTGTCTTTTCTAATTAAAAACGATTTTGTGACACAATCCTTGCCGGCCGCCTGCTGTTCCGCTTGCGGCCAGCTGGCGGTGTCAAGATGTTTTTATGCAATTGTGGTCAGACGAGCCAAGGGACAAATGCTCATACACATAATGACAATGAAGAAAAGCAAAGTGGTTTGCCGGTTGCTCTTAAAAAGTACTGCCACTATTTTTGTCTGTTAAATATGCCAAAAACCAAAAAACACAGAAAAAGGTTTCACTGTAACCTTCACAAATTCTCTGAAAAAGAAGAAAAAAAACCTTTGGACAAACAAATTTAAGGTTGATTTATTCATTTTTTTTTTGCCCACAAGATCTCACAAAAGCCATCAAGAAGTATAAAGTACGCTCCAAATACAAGAATTTTTTTGTCATTTATTTAGGATGTAAATTGTATGGAACATTTCTGCAATTATTTTTCTTCTTAAGAGGCTGGGGGCATTATTTTTATTTTATGTACAATAGAGTTGTACATTTTGATTCGCTCATGATTCACATACAGTTTTTGTTGCTCATGTTTAAGCACAATTTTAATGTTCAAACAGTAACTTTTAAGGATTAAAACCTCTGCCTCATTTTCATTTTCACTTTGACCCAGAGATGGGCACTTAACCCTATTTTGCTGCTCCGTCCGCGACCCGGGCACCCTTTCGTGCTCATCCCTTGTCCCGTGCTTCGTGATAAAAATAGTCATCCTCCGTTCCCATCTGGAAGCTTTTCAGACTCTTGTTGTCACACTTCAGTGTTCCAAGTGAACTGAATTCTGGGCCACAAGCGCGTCCGCTGCAAATTGCACGTTTTGTCTTCTTGTCTTCCAGAGGGAGAAAACGCGAATCTTGTTCTTGTACAACCTCAGCCTGCACAGGAGAATGTTGCACAAGCCCACGCGCACCCAAAACGCCCGCACCAATGTACGCAAACACACTCAAAACTTCTGCATTCCGCCAGGAAAACTGGCCACGTCTTCTCACAAAACGTGTTTGTGTGTGTGTGTCCACAGGTGTTGGAGTGTTTATCACGGCTGTGTGGGAGACGGCGGGAAGCGACGAGGTCTGAGGTTCAAAGTGTGTAGAAAGTGTGAAAAGTCAAAAGTCGCATTAAACTTGTTTCAAATGTCATGCTGGCACACACACAAAACACAAAAAAGTGTGTGTGTTGTGTATGTACGCTGAGGATGTCACCGCCAAAAATGTGCCAAATAAGGCCCCGCAGAACAAGTGTATGAACATATATAAGTCATAACGCTTTATCAAGAGCTGCCAGTCACTTTTCAAAATAAAATATTTTTCTGCCACAAATAACTGCTAAACTCCCAAGTTTTTGTTTTTCTTTCATCTGTGTGGCCTGGTCCAAAGTGGCCCGCGGTGGTTGCGGACCATGGGCATAAAGGGTCAAAGAGAGGTAACAGTTGAACCCACACGAGTGAATTGGCTTCGTCAAATATTCTGTTCTATTGTGGGGAAAAAAAGTAACTCAGAATCAAAGTGATTTTAAAGGCAAAACTGCAGCATTTGAAATAATCCGCTCGCCTTTATTTTGAAGGCCTATCTCGCGGCTTCCTGTAAGGTGGAGTGGCTTGACTCGGTGGGTGACGTCACCACTAAGGTCCGTTATAAACACGTCTCAAGCTGACAGTCTGCGGACGTAACGGACAAGTCTCGTTTGTAGACCGAAGCGCACCACACGCGCAACCTTCGCCTTCTACTTGTGACTCGCCGGTGCGGGTGGACGACGCGTGACAGACCACCTACGAAACTTTATTCCGTCCAACGGATGTAGCGCTCCACAAGCATGGCGGCTCGTCCACACGATGACCGGAAGTCAGCCATGGCGGCGAGATGATGCCACTTTTGGCGCCACTTGTACTCTTGCTGCTCGGTGCCGGTGGGGCGTTCACGGACGCCTGGACATTGAACGCAACGCCGCCACCCGGACACCACCCCATAGGTAACGCGCGCGCACGGTGTCACGATGTGAGGCGGGATTAAAGATTTGATAACGTCAAGACAAGACACGTCACGTGCTGTTACTATCAAGTCAAATCTGAGAGGTCAGGAGAACTCGCGTGCGCGTGTCGCGCACGCTCCATAAGAAGTTTAAGTGTGTTACAGCAAAGTGTGTGTTACAGTAGTGTGTGTGTCCTAAGCGGTTTAAATGTGCTAAACAAAACAAACTTGAGTGTTTGTCAAGAGGTTTAAGCGTATTAAAAAAAACAGGTTGTGAGTGTGTGCGTGTTTAGGTGAATGAATGCGTGTTTATCCAGGGGATATTTAGTCAACCCGCCCTGTTCAATTGTAACTTTTTTTGTGATATCACAAAGGGAACAAGATGCATAATCCTTATTTTAAATTGTTAATATTTCTTTTCTTAAATATTTTACTGTGTGAGTCTTTTAATGGACCACGAGTCTGCTGAATGAAGTTGATAACTGATCCCATTTGGGCTTAAATGGGCACATCCTTTATAATCGGTTTGTGGCCGTGTTGTGCCCCTAAATAACCTCAAATGAAATTAAGCTGTTCTGGTAGGCTTTTGTGTGGGGTTCTGGGGTGTGGGCAGACTTCTTCAATCCAATGTAAAGGCTTCTTTTTAGCCACAGCGACACCTATCGACTTGGAGTGAAACTGCAGCACATCTTCAAAACAACGTGTGTGGGCAAATTATGCGCCATCGTCGCCCAAGGGTGTATAAAGAAGCCTGAAGTGTCAAAAAGTGGTCCAAGTGTGTGTCTTTGTACTGCTAACAGGTGATGTGGGATGGCGGCGCCCCCTGCTGGAGAGGACTCAACCTTACGTGTTGGTGGGCGGGCAGAGGCGGAGCCTAAAGGAAGCACTGCAGGTCAGAGCAGGTTGAAATTATTCTCATTGCTTGGATTTGTTGGTTGATCACGGTTATAGCACGTGTGTGTGTGTGTTTGAGAGAAAATTTTTTAGTGTTAAGGTCAGGTACGCCCCGATCCTCATCTTCTTCATGGCTATGAGGATGATGTCAGCTTTGTGAGTCACATGACATGACCTCTCAGAACGTTCCAGAAAGAGGGCGTGAGGACGCACACGTCTGAGATCACTTCCTGTAGAATTCCCCCAACACACACACACACACAGACACACAGACTCGCGCATGGACCGCACCCGCACACCCGCACACAAACACAGGATGATGAGAGGCGGGACGTTCATCATGTCGTGGAATTTATTGTAGCCAGTTGACTTCCCGCGTGATGTCACCATCTTGAAAAATAATCCCAATTTCAAGAAAAACAACCTACTTCCTGCCCAGCGCCCGTCAGACAGGAAGTCGTTTCACTTCAAAGATCAGGAAAAGCCAATCATGTTGTTTGACATGCTCACTCACATCCAGAGTGTCCGTCCTGATTGGTCGTGGGCCTCGGGTCAAGGTTATTTATGTTATTTATTTAATCAGGGGATGTTGTTATTATTCGGGCACATTAAGACCTTTCTGCGATTAATTAATTAATTAATTAATTTGACTTAATTAATTAATTTGACTTAATTAATTAATTTGACTTGACTCGGTCCCGGTGGATTGCGGTTGTTTTCAGGACGGTCACCCGGAGCATCTCCAATGTGGCCTAAAGATCCGAGGCGAGTTCCTCGTCCTGGACCTGCAGAAGAACCAGTGAGTGAGCGCAGATGGATTCGCATGAGCTGGACACGACTTTGCGCTGACAGCCGTCGTGTGCTTTGTCCTCAGTGACCTCTTGCCCAAAGCGCCAAATGTCTTCTTCTACCTGCCCAATGGCACGGGATTTTCCGTGACGGACGACCCTGTGGTGAGTCCCTGAACGCAGCACTCCGTCTGACGGGCTGACCTTCTGAAGACGAGCTGATCCGTTTTTGTTTGTGTCCACAGACGCATTGTTATTACCACGGCAACGTAAGAGGATTCCCGAGCTCCAGAGTGGCAATCAGCACCTGCTCCGGTCTGCGGTGAGTCTTCCGAGTGCTTTGTGGCGAACTCTCAGCGCTGAAGGATTAACGGATTTGCTCGAGCGTCAGCGCCGCACAATTCTTCATTGTTCCCGGACACGTGCACGTTACATTTTTCATCTCCAGCAACTTGTTGCCGGCGCTGCGTTTGCTCGCTCGGCCTTCAGCGGGGACTTGGCCGACTTAATCCGCCTTTTGTGCTCGACGCAAACGATCAATTTTAGAAAAAAAACAGGAGCTGTGCTCCGTACATCACCTGCAGCAGTTCACTACAAATGTTTTTTTAAAATCCTTCAGAGATGTTGATTGATGAATGCGTTCCTTTTGTGCGGATCGTGAGTTTAACTTGTTTGCTACGTCCAAGCGGTCGGGATGGGAAATTGATGACATCACCAATGCGGACAAATTTGAACTGGTATTGGTTGAATAAAGAGTCTCATTGTTGCGGAATCTAAAGTTGCATGGAGTGACTTTGAAGGCCGAGGGTAGACGACATTCAAACCGTTTCTAGCTCTTTTCCACCACGCCCCTTTCCAAGATCTAAAAGTTGCTTTAACGTGACATACTGTCGAAATGCGACGATGGCTCTTGTCGAAATGTTGAGGCCTGCAGAAAAAAAGTCTTGCTGGCCCCGACTGACCGCCACCGAGTGTGTGAAAAGCGATGACGTCATCATCATCATCATCAATGGTCTTTTTCCTCTTCAGTGGCGTGATCGCCGTCAACTCCTCGTTGAGTTTTGAGGTTCAGCCTCAGGAGCTCGGCCACGGCTTGGCGGCGAGCGGCGAAGGAGGTGGGGCCAGCGGAGCGGGAGTTGAAGAAGAAGACGGAGACCACCTGATCTTCTCCGGCGCTCACGTGGCCGAGGAAGCTGCCCGAGGCTGCGGCGTTTTGCACGGCGGCGCCGACGCCCGCAAAGACCGCACCAGTACGCGCACGCAACACAGGGTAAGGAACGCGACACAACACGACGCGACGCGGCGCGGCGCAATGTGACCGGCCTCCTCCTGAGCACGCTTTGTGCGTGCAGATTAAGAGGGACATCCTATCGGAGACCAAATACATCGAGCTGGTGTTGGTGGCCGACCACCAGGAGGCGAGTGGCACTTGATGGACCGCCGCGCTGTGCTTATTGCCGCGACCAACCTTCTTGTTGTTGTGCAGTTCTTGAACTACCAGAAGAACAACAAGACCATCATCTACCGCCTGCTAGATGTGGCCAATCAGGTGGACTGGGTGAGACCTTTTGAACCTGCTGCCAGCATGACCACAACTTCGGAACCCCGAAAACACGCTGCATGTGTGTGCGCGCGCGTGCGCCAGTACTACAGGCCTCTGAAGGTGCGTGTGGCGCTGACGGGTTTGGAGGTGTGGAGCGACCGCGACAAGATCCGTGTGGAGAAGAACCCCAGCGCCACGCTCAACAACTTCCTGCAGTGGCGGACCAAGGAGCTCCTGCCGCGCCTTCGCCACGACAACGCTCAGCTCGTCATGTACGCCCGCCGACGCGTGTTGACTAGCGATAGACCGATATGCTTTTTTCAGGGCCGTGCCGATTATTAGTAGTCATGGAAGCCGGTGACCGATATTCATTTGTTGAAAAAAGGGGTCAAATTGGGTAGAAATTTTGAAGAAACACATTTTGTTTACTTGCCTTTAAGCACATGTTTATTACCTTTAGTGATTTACAAAATATTAAAACTTTTTTTAAATCTTAGAAAACTTAGTTTTAAAAGTCGAACAAAAGGTGCAAAGAGCTCCCAGGCTTATCTGCATTTCTTATCGCAAACTGCTTCTGCCGGCAGGGCCACCAGCACAGCAGAGGGAGAGAGAAGTGGGCTGCAGCGAGCCAAAAAAAAACAACTTTTAATTTATCAGCCTTGAAAGTTAAAAAGAAAGGCCAATGCCGATAATCGGGCAAAATGCCATATATCGGCCTCGATAATCGGTCTATCACTAGTGTTGACCTTCATCTGACTTCCTGCTGACCTCCTTCCTCTTGACTTTGTGCCAATGTGGCGCAGGGGCAACGCCTTGGACGGCACGACGGTGGGCATGGCGGCGCAGGCGTCCATGTGCTCCAGAGACCGCTCAGGAGGCGTCAACGTGGTGAGTGGCGCGACTAGCGCATCATCATCATCATCATCATCATCATCAGTCTCGGTAGCAACCCGCCGCCGTTGTGAGCAGGACCACCTGGTCAGCGTCCTGGGCGTGGCGTCCACGGTGGCTCACGAGTTGGGACACAACCTGGGGATGAGCCACGACAGCCGCGAACGGCGATGCCGCTGTGATAACCAGCCCCGCATGGGCGGCTGCATCATGGAACCTTCCACTGGGTCGGCACCGCTCTCGCCGACGCAACCCTGACCTAACCCCGCCGCCTCCCCGCCCTGTTGACGCCCTGCTAACATTCTTTTGACGTGCTGTTGCTTTCCTGTTGACTCCTTGCTGACTTGCTTTCGACTTCCTGCCGACATGCTGTGGACTTGCCGCCTTAAACCCCCTTCCCCGTTGCCCCGCCCCCATCCCTTGGCGCAGGTTCCTGCCAGGCCAGCAGTTCAGCAGCTGCAGCGCGTCCGACCTGTCGGTCAGTCTGCTGCGGGGGGGCGGCATGTGCCTGTTCAACGTGCCGCCGCCCGAGCGCCTCTTGGGCGGGCCCCGCTGCGGCAATCTCTACGTGGAACCCGGCGAGGAGTGCGACTGCGGCCTGCTGGAGGTACGCGCCCAGTCGACTTAAGCGCCACGGGCGAGGCTCATGCCTAACGATGGCCCGCTGTGCTCTGATCGGTCAGGAGTGCCGGGACCCCTGCTGCGACGCAGCTACGTGCCGGCTGCGACCCGGCGCCCGCTGTTCGTCCGACGGCGTCTGCTGCCAGGACTGCCAGGTGGGTGAAGCCCTTTCAACGTTTGGTCTGCGTCCTCCGCTTCCGACTTAGGATCTCATGGCGTCCGCAGCTGCGTGCAGCGGGATCCGTGTGCCGGGAGCCCATCGGCGAGTGCGACCTGCCCGAGTTCTGCACGGGCTCCTCCCCCTTCTGCCCGCCCAATGTCTACGTTCAGAACGGTGAGCCCTGCGAGGACGGCGCCGCCTACTGCTACGGCGGCACCTGCACCAGCATGCGTTTGCAGTGCCAGACGCTTTGGGGACCCAGTAAGTCACGCGAAGTTCACCACTCAGTGGTGAGATGTGAGAAAATCTAACGGCGCCCCCGCCTGGACAGATGCCACCGCTGCACCGGCCGTCTGCTTCTCGTCCGTCAACAAGCAAGGAAACAAATATGGAAACTGTGGCCAGCTTGCCAACGGGTCCTACGTTGCCTGCGCACCCAAGTCAGTGGACGTGTGTGTCTGTGTGTGTGACGTTTGGTGGTGGGTCACTTCCCATGTGTTGTGTTGCAGTGACGTACAGTGCGGTAGGATCCAGTGCCAGGGCGGCTTGGAGCGCCCCCTGCTGGGCACCAACACGGAGATCCTGACCACCACCGTGCGCTTCGACCTCCGAGACCTGGTGTGCCGCGGGACTGTCTTCCACTTGGGGGACGACGTGTCCGACCCGGCCTCTGTGGCCCAGGGCACCGCCTGCGGGCTTGGCAAGGTCGGACCCATCCCATCCGTGACCTCCAAACCTGCTTACTTTCGCCAAAATAGAGCAATGTGTCAGGTTTACAATCCTTTTTGGTTCAGATTCAACATAAGTCCAGTCAATCAAGTTCTTAGAGTTGTGGTCATATTTCTTACAGAATATGATACGCGTGTGACGTTTTCTTTTGCTTGTTCGCATCAAGCTAAACAGACTTTCTCCCAAAGCAGAGCTGTTTCAAATGCACGTCATCGTCTTTGCGTTGTATTTCCAGGCCTGCTTGGACCACAAGTGTCAGGACGTGTCCGTCTTTGGCGTGGACGAGTGCCGCAGGAAGTGCAACGATCACGGCGTGAGTGGCCGTCGCCCGCTTGGCCACAGCCCGTCGTCGTGGCGACCGCTCAGCCCTTCCTGTCTTTCAGGTCTGCAACAGCAACAACAACTGTCACTGCCGAGCCGGATGGGCGCCGCCTGACTGCGCCTACGCCGGACACGGGGGCAGTGTGGACAGCGGGCCCACGCGAGCCGTCATGGGTACACACACACATGTGCAAACGACACGCTGATAAATGCAGACAATTTACGTCCGCATAAAACACAAATCACACAAAACATCCAAAGCAAACGCACGTACACACTTTAGTGTGTTTTGTGTGTGTGTGTGTGCGCGCAGAGTCCGATCCGGTTCTGGTGGCCCTGCTGGTGCTCTTCCTCATCATCCTGCCGGCACTGCTCCTCTTCCTTGCTTTACGCTTCCCTCGCATCCGTCGTGCGTGTTTCGCTTTGGGAGGCAGCAAACTTTTTCCCAAATCTGCACACAACAGGTAAACTTGTGCGTGTGTGCGCTCGCGCGAGTTTCGACATGAGAACATCATGCAACGGTTGTCCAGGACTCCGGCGACGGAGCGCAGTTCAGACCGCAACGTCGATCAAGTTCGCCCGCTGAGGTTTGACGCCAACGCGGCGTCATCATCGGACCTCCCTGAGACTCCGCCCCTCAAGGAGGTAGGACAGTCAAAATCACAGGACGGCGCCGCATGTGCACGCTGTCACTCTTCTACTTCCTGTCTTCTCTCCAATCAGCTTGCCGACAGGCCTGCTCCTCCCACTAAGCCACTCCCCCCCGTCCCCCCACTAAACCCTCCACGGCAGGTAAACTGGCACGACCACTTCCTGTCTGCGTCACGCCATCCGCTTGCTGGACTGTCGCATGTTCTAATGGCTTCTAGAATGTGCTGGGCCGTAGACTTGTTGAGTGTTCGAATGCCTTTCCCTGCGGAGCGTGCGAATGTTCCAGAATGTTGTGTCGTGTGCCACGTTTTTCACGTGAGAATTCCAGGCTGTTGTGGTCCTGAAATGTCTTTTAGAGTCGGAGTAATGTTCTAGAATGTTCTCGTTATCGCTTCCAATTGTTGTGTGCTGTGTTCTAGAATGAATTGTAGTACGTTGTCATTTTCTAAAAAACTGCATAGAATGTTGCAATGTTCCAGAATCTCCAGATCTAATCGAAGCTTCTAGAATTTCGGCACATTCTCGTTCGGATGCTGTGTAGTTTGTCGAAAGTTGCACGTGTTCTAGAATGCTGTCGAAGTTTTGTTGGGTTGTGCTAGTCATCTGTCTTTTTTTTGGGGGACCCGATACACGCTCGAGATATACTCCGAAGCCCCGCTTCATTAGGCCCATCGCTACTAGAATGTTCTCATGTTGCAGCGTTCTAGAATAGTGTGTGGAATTTTTTTGTTGTGCTCAGAGGTGGGGATCGTCAGTGCGTCACTAAGTTCCTGTCAATATTTCTACGTCGCACAAGCAGACGCAGACAAATTAAGAAAAAAAAATCATAAAGCAATAGAATAAAACGACACATCAGATGTGGGGGAATGAGAGATATAAAAATCTTTTATTTTGTAGTTATTTGGCTGCGTGTCAAATGTGCGACACCTGCGTGTGACGTGATTCCAGTAAGTCCGTTCTCGATGCCATTTTCAGACCGATTGGGCAAACCTGAAATGGCGACGAGAAATCACAGACAGACTAAAGCACTGACCACTGCCCACCTCTGATTGTGCTCGACCTTGTTGCGGCATTTTTGAATGTTGAAGAAGGCTTTTAGATGATGTTGCGTTGCTTCCAAGAAGTGTTGGAATGCCTTCCAAGTGTTTGGTCACGGTTGTTCTCGGACACAGAACAAAGAATGTTCCAGTAGCGAGTTGGGAAGTGTAGCTGCGTGCGTGCGCCCTAAAATTTCAGCTCCTTTGTTGTTGTGACTTCAGCGGTCCGAATGTCATCCGGCTCCGCCCACCAAGCCTCTTCCGCCCGCCCCTCCCGCCAGAGGCGTTCAGGTAGGAACCGTTGTTTGGACCCGAGGCACACTGACCGTTGATTGGTTGGAGCGGGAGAATGCTGACCATTGATTGGCAGCCCACAAACTATGAGGGACTTCTTCCTGCTGGCAGAACTTGAATGAAGTCAGGTCACAGAAGGGGGGGGTGCTCTGATTGGTCCATATGTCAAACAATCTTTGAACCAGAAGATGACATTATTGATCAAGAATCAATTATGAATGCTTGTAAAGGTTGCTATTTTTCTACTTCCTGTTTGAATTACACGTCCGCCGAGCCGGAGTTGTTGAGACTGCTTGTGCCAATTTTCACGACTTCACACGCATATCAGCATGAGCCCGTTTCCTGACTTTATTCTTCTTCTTTGTCCGTCCGTGCCTTCGCTAATGTTCAGCTGCTAGCGAGCCGACCGGCTCCGCCCACTAAGCCCCTCCCCCCTGACCCGGTCTCACCCCATCAGGTACAAGCACGCCTCTTGGCATTTTCCGGGCATGTGGGACACGCATACATGCGTGCGGGATCTCATTTCCCACAAATTCTCTTGTCAGGCTTCAACACTTCCGCCCAAACCAGCAGTGCCCAAAAAGCCGTCGTCGCTTCTTCCGCCTCGCCCCCATCTGACCGTTGCGTCTACAGCATCTGCTAACAGGTTGGAACCAAACTCAGCTAAGCACGTTAGCCTGTTCGCATGTCGATGATGATGAAATTCGGAAGCGTGACTTGATTTCTATTTTTTTCCAGTCGTGGCGGCCGTCGTCCTCCTCCGTCACGTCCCACAATTCCGCCCAGACCAGACCGACGGTGACAAGGCAGCGCCCCCTGCTGGTGGAGCTTGCATATTGCAGTGCCTTCTTGGCAAAACAGCGGCCGCTTTTCATTGGCTGTCTACAGGAAGCCACGCCCACCTACAGCCACGCCTTAGCAGGAGAAGGACTTAACTGTCGAATGGAGGACTAAATGAAGTCCATTTTTTGTTTTTTATGGGTTTTTTTGTCTGTTTTTTGTAGGAAAAAATATCAAATATGGGAAAAAACCGCAACGGTGGGAGTGATGTCACAGACTCTTTTGTCACTTTCTGTTGCTGCTTGATGAAATAAATGATGTGATTTTGTCCAATATGGAGGTAGTGTGCCGACTTTTTGTGTTTGACTAGCAAAATATGAGGAACAAGCGTCGATAAGTAGTAAAAGCTCGAGAATAAACATTTTTGTTGTGCAGTTCGGATAATGCATGGATGTTTTTTTTTTTTGTTTTGTTTTTTGCGGCTATCTTGACGAGAGGGCATTTTCTAGGGATTGTCGGAACAGCGCTGAACGCTCTTCGTTTCTAGACCGATTGTGGGCTTTTGCGAGTGTGTGCGCTAACGACAGCTCGCTTCCAGAAACGGAAATTAAACATGCTTCCTTTTTAGATGATCGTTTATCGCTGCCGTGCAGCAATGAAGGGGAGGTTTACATCGTATAAAACACTATTTGTGAAGAAAAAAAAAATGTTATATGTATGCATATATGTGTGCAGATGGGAAATGGTCAAAAAGAGTCTTTTAAAATGTTCCAAGAGATATTCGCAGTTTTTGTCGTAAAGAATAGAATAGAATAGAAATCCCTTTATTGTCAGAGGTGGTGGAGAAGTGAAACAAGAAGTTTGAGGGTATCAAGCCATCAGCTGGCCTGCCCCCTTCTGACGGCACCTGACAGGAAGTGGTGGCGTTCTTTCCTGTTGCTAATCACTCGCTGCGTTCACGATGGCCTTCGCGCTCGTGTTGCTGCTCGCCGCCGTCTTGATGGGTGCCGTCGAGACGGACGCCGTTTTGCCGCTCCACCCGCGCGCCTCCTTCCACTTCAGTGAGTCCTTGTCGTTCCACTTTCAGTGTTGCTGGCAGCTGATTGGGTCCCTGGTCACATGATGTATGGTCTGGAATTTGTAACCATGGCAACCCTGACCATCATGATGACGCCGATTGAGGCGGTCACTCATTGATGTCATGACGACCGCTAACTAACAAAAAGCCCTCGCAATCTTGTCCATAAAGCTGTCAATCAAACTGCCAACGTGTCATCGGGCAGCAGCTCAAACCGCCGTCCACTTCCTGTCTGAGCCCAGACAGGAAGTGGACAGTGTGCGAGCAAAGCATGTTTGTGCTCAGACTCCCCCGACAGGCCGCTGGTGCGCTTCTCACCGGCTGACGTTCGCAACTTCACCGCACTGTTGCTAAGTGACGACCACGACACGCTCTATGTGGGCGCGCGGGACGCCGTGCTCTCATTGGACGTGAGCGTCGGTGACGACATCACCCTGAAGAGGAAGGTGAGCGAACGGGGCCGGCGGCTGACGCTTTTTCCTGACTGTGCCTGACCGCGGCGCATCTTCCCCTTCCGCAGGTGTCCTGGCGTCCTGCGGACTCGGATGTGGACATTTGCCGGAACAAAGGGAAGAACGCCACGGTAACCTTTGACCTTTGTGAAATTCTTCATACGTCTGCCTGGTGGGTGTCACATCAACGTTGATTTGCGTGCGTGTGTGCGCAGACAGACTGTGGCAACTTTGTGGGCGTGTTGCAGCGCCTGAACGCCTCACACGTGTACGCCTGCGGCAGCTTCGCCTTCAGCCCGCGTGACGCCTTCCTGGTAAATGCGGCCGTCTGCCTCCACAAAATGGATGCGTGGGGTGAAAATTACACAAATGTTTAATTGATTCCAGAACGTGTCGAATGTTGTGTCGTCATCAATAATGTTGCGGTGTGAGATGGAGGGCTTTGACGCATTTTGAAAAGGGCATTTTGCGCCGTTGTGGATGTGAAGAAAAAAATGAGCAAATCTGGATGAGCGTCTTGTAAAAAAGGGAAAGAAGCATCCAGAAAAAAGCTGATTCCATTCAAATATGCTTATGACGTACTTTAACGATGCCTGTTTGAAAACTCCTCCTCCGCCCGCAGGACGCTGACACCCTGGCCATGACCCCCCCGCCAGTCGCCAGAGTTCGCTGCCCCTTCAGCCCGTGGCAAAGGAGCGCTGCCCTCGCCACAGGTTTGGACAGCGCCGCCATCCAATGCATAAGCCCCGCCTCCTGACTGACTGACTGCGCCACCCAGACGGCGAGTTGTTCACCGCCACAATGACCGACTTCATGGGAGTCACACCGCTCATCGCGCGCCACTTCAGCAAAGCCGGACGCCCGGATGTCAGTCAGGAGTCATCGCCCATCCTGCTGGAAGGTGAGACCGCGCGCGCTCCTCCTCGCATGGCCGTCGTCTTCACTTCCTGTTTGCAGAGGCCGACTTTGTGGGCTCTGCGCTGGACGCCACCCAAAGGAAGGTCCTCTTCTTCTTCAGCGAGGTGGCCAAGGAGTTCAACGTCGGGGACGAGCTCCGCGTGGCGCGCGTGGCCAGCGTCTGCAAGGTGTTCAGGGACTCCCGCGCGCTCACATGAGCATGTCGTCACATGACGCTACGTTAAGCACACAGCAAACGACAACCCACGCTAAATACACACCTGCGTTGCGGGCGGCAGGATGACGTGGGCGGCGACCAGGTCCTGCAGAAGAAGTGGACGTCGCTGGTGAAGACCACGTTGCGCTGCCTGCCGCCTTTCGACGTCCTGCGCGATGTCTTTGTTCTCCCGCCGCCGCCGGAGGACGGAAACCCCGCCCACACGCTCTTCTACGCTGTCTTCGGCTCGCAGTGGTGCGCAATTTTGTCCTCTGGTAGAACAACCGTTTCTTACCGGTAAGTCCGTTTCAACGCCGTTTGGCTGGGCGGACGTGAAATACTGAAGAGAACTCACAAGATGGACTAAAGCGGTGACAAATGACCACCTCTGGGCGTTGTCCTACTAGTGTGCAACAATGTCATAAGGTTGTGAAAGGCAGTAGTGGCAAAATTGTGACTGTTGCTCCTGAGGACAAAGAGGCTATTAGTGCATGGACGTTAACGTCCTCAGCTGTTTGAGCATTTACGCCATATCCAACTCAAGGTTTAACCCTAAGTGGCACTGACAGTAAAAAAAAAAAGTAAGTTACTACTAGTAACTTACTAGTAAAACACGGTGTTGTACTAGTGTTCTCAGATCTCTTGCTCGTGAGAACAAAGAGTGTCCATAAGCTGCCTATCAAGGATGCCACCTAGTCCACTTCCTGTTGCTGTCGCAGGTCCCTCCGCCCCGAGTCGGCGGTGTGCGCCTTCCGGCTGGCGTCCCTCAGGGCAGCGTTCTCGGGCCCCTTCAGGCGCTTCGATGCTGACGCGCACCAGTGGAGTCCCCTGCCAGTGCAACGTTCCTACTTGGGGCAGGTTAGCCCGTCATCCATTAACAACATTTTCACCATCCTACTTTGCTGTCTCAACAATTGCAGTCTTCGTATATCGAAATCGAGCACATCAAGTTAGTAGGGAGTATTCGATGATTTTTTTTTCTGCCCCACGGAACACTATATCGAAATCCCTTTGCAGGGATTAAGAATAAGTCAGTCATTCCCAATTTAAGCAGTTCTTTAGTTCCACTCTGTTAGCTATATTAGCTGTGATTCGATTCATCGTTTCAGCAAGTCCACAATACAAAAATCCATGTGCGGTAATCAGGGAGTAGCGAATGTGTGAATGCTTCTCAACACAGTCACTTTTTTTTATTTCGACTCCGTTGGCTAAGGCCCACTTGGCAAAATGTGAAACCTATTGCTACCTCTGGCGTGTCGTGATTGGGAAGTAGCCAATGATTGTGTGTGTGCGGTCAGTGTGGCCTGGAGGGGGCGCCGCATAACCAACTGGAGGATGTGAAGCGGACCTTCCTGACGGGCGGCCACGTGGCTCCGGAGCAGGGTGGGCCCCTGTTGGTCTCCGCCCACCACCGCTACAGTCACGTGGCGGCCATGAGTGTGCGTGCGGCCGATGGCCGGCGCTACCAGCTGCTCTTCCTCCTCACCGGTAAGCCTCAAAGACACACACTCGCAAAGCATTTCCTTCTCCCGTCATTTTTCTCTCCAATGTAAACCACGCAGAGTTGTTTTTACTCCCTTTGGTTTTTCCTGTTTATACAATCCTCAAAGACATTCATGTGTTTCTGAACACATCAAAGACACGTGATTAGTTTTTGGGTCTTGACTTGCAATCGGCAAATGCGCATGATTTTGTTGAACCATCAAGCAGATCTGATCAGTTGATTTTGTTTGTGTTTCTAGAAAGTGGACTCCTCCACAAAGTGTTTCTGTCGTTGGGGGGTCCACGTGTCGTTGAGGAGATTGCGGTGCTGCAGCACGGCGAGCGCGTTACGTCCTTGGTGCTGTCGGCTTCCAAGGTAAACGAGAAGTTGGACGCCTATCTGCCTGTCGTCGGGGCGTCTTTGCTGAAGGCATATTTGGCTTGTCAGGGTGTGGCGTTCGTCAGCTCGTGGGGCGGCGTCACCGCCGTGCCTGTGGCTCGATGCGCCACGCATTGCACATGCGGACGCTGCCTATTGGCCAGAGACCCTCTTTGTGGCTGGAGCCGAAGCAGGAAGCGGTGCTCCCAGTTGGACCTAGAACAGGAACGCAAAAGGGTCAAAGACCGGGAACCGGAACAGGAACAGAAACAGGAAGAATACATGTAAGGAGTAGTGATGATGTTCGATATATATGGCAGTAAGCGCACGTTGTTCACATATTGTTGATGTTTGCATGTCATATTGAAGATAAATTTCCCGGTCAGGGTTCAACTCCTGGAGGGTGGTGACGTGGCAAAGGAATGTGGCGAAGGGGGTGCCACCCCTCCCGTCAAAAGTGAGAAACAGCAGTCGGCCGCCGAGTTGTAAACGCTGATGACGTGGCGTGGCGTCGGGTGTGTGGCGTGTGCAGATGTGGTGGTGCGTGTCAATGAAGTTGTCAAGCTTTGGTGCTACAAACCTTGGGAGTCGTGTACGCTGAAGTGGACGTCCTCACGATTCGGAGACCTCCCGCCGCGACTTTTCCTCCAATCGGACGATGGCGGCCTGAACTTCTTGGCCAGCGCAGACACCTTGGGTGAGTATCGCTGCCAGGCAGAGGAAGACGGCTACACAGAAGCGGTCGCCAGCTACAACGTCATTGCGTCGGCCCCACCGCGATCCGTGCGCCCCGGTGCCGACCCGGAGGAGGACTGGGCCGTCTGGCCGGGGTCCTCGTCTCTGCCGCCACTTGCGCTCTGTGAAAGGCGGGGCTACCAAGGCAGGCTGGCGGGTGTGGCCCTGGTGCTAGCCACCTGCATCTGCTTCCTGATGGCGGCCGCAGTCCTGGCGTGTATCCGCAGGAAGTCCGCCACTTGTCACGAGAGTTCACCGCACACCCAGGATGCCAAAAACCAGAGCGGAGTTTCAGAGCCGAGGGTGGAGCTACAACAAGTTGCTGACAAGCAACACCTGACTGGCATGCCAGCTTAGCTTAGCTCATTTTAGCAACATTAGCATTGTGAAACCTTACTTGAAATTCATCTAAATTGATGAAATGTGTCCCTAATGTTGATTATTAAATGAGCTGTCAAACGGATCAATGTCTGCTTCATTTTACAGGAAACAAAGCAAAACAACAAATGACGAATGGTTCTCCCAGTTCCGATGAACCAGTGAAGAAAATTCAGTCAAACTCACATGCGATTCTTTGGCATAATGTATGATACATATTCCAAAGTTTCTTCTGTTTGGTCCATTTTCTCCATGTAGTATCCAAGTTCCAACACAAGGGGGCACTTGAAGGCCAAAAAGGTCTCAAATAGAAACGCCGACCAGTGTGCGTGGACTGCAGGTAGGCTTTTACTTTTGGATTGTCGTATTATCAGCTGGTTTGTTGTGTCCAAGTGTGGAACGTGGAATTGTCCTCGTTTAGTGCATAAACATCCGTTTTAAGGTCGACACAAATTCGGACTTTGGTGCGTGTGCGCCAAGAGAACATAGCGTCTTTCATGTTGGTCCCTCGATGGCTCAAAATGGCCAAGGTGATCAAATAGAATAACGTGGACATTATGATTATGATTTAAAAACATTGAAAGAAAGAGTCGGAAAAGAGCAGATGACCTTCGAGCTTTGGCAACTGACACGACGAAGAGTCGTGTGGATGAGTTCCGTCAGCAAAGTGTGCCGGTTGGAAAAGCTGTGCTTTTTGAGCTCTCTGTCGCCTCAAAGCCCCAAAAATGACAACCGAAAAATTAAAAACGAGAAAGAAAAAGTCTAGAAACTGTTTGAGTTTCAATTTTTAATTCTAAAACAAAAATATAGGACGAACACACAAATCGAAATACGGTTTGTATTTTGGTTTTCGATTCCCGGAAGTTGTCACCGACGACATTTCTCCTACTGACGCAGACAAAAAGCCCTGAGGTCAAATCTCTCCTCCAAAAGTCGCTTGCAGACGCACACGATCCTCAAGGCGATAGAAAAGAAAAAATCGAAATCATTCAAGGAGTAAACAACAACACACGTCTTATTAACGAAAATTAGGTACTAAAAGAGGGTGTGTGTGTGTACGGTAAATGTGCGTGTCGGAGCTCGAGAGGTACAGAGAGGCGCTGCCACAGGGGCATAGGTCAATGGTCTGACATTGGGAGAAAGAGGAGACAAGATGATGAAGCGACAATGACACACTGCAGTCCAACAAGGGTCGAATCTTCAAAGATTTAGGAATAAAAAATATTGCGAAGATGACCGAGAGGTAAAAGATGGGCAATGTGACAGGCGTACTTCCTCTTGTTGGCTTTTCTTTGGAGAGGTTTCTGCTTTATAATATTTTTTTTGGGGGGGGGCTCACTTTAATACGGAGACTCTTAAGGTGACACGGAAATTAAAAAAAACTTTGCGTTCCCTCGGAAAGGTTGTGAAATAACGCATTTTTAATGCACGTTCATGTACTCCTGGTCGTCCCGCCAGTACATCGGAGACGGCAAAAATCACGGAGGAGCACTTGGAACGCTTCCTGCGGGCACGAGATGTCTTATTTGGAAACGGTGCTTAATGTCAATAACTGATTTTATGTCTTTCTAATTCAAGCAAATTTCATAGTAATTAAACTAAACTCACCCCGAAGACGACCCGAAAATACGCAAATAAAAAAAACATTCCCTTGCAATAAAAAAGTTTAATTGCTAAATTTGCGAGGGAATGGTAAGGTTCTTGTTTTAACTTCCAAGTCCTTATATGTTCATATTTTCTGTATAACAATCTAACAATGTACCATGCCTTTATACATGTAGATTTGGAATTTAAAAAAAGTGATTATGTAATGGATTACAGGAAATGATTCGTGATGCGTTCATGCGTCTACAGGAACTTCTGTATGTTTGTTCGCACATTTTGATGTCAATTGAACACGCTTTTGGTCCTGTCTGGCGAACAAAATGACTACTCTCTATTAAATATGTATTGTTACTATGTCTTAAATACACCATGACGCTGTCATGTATTTGTTTTAACCAAATACGCGAAAAGGAGTGCTGCAGTCACTGATTTGTACACTTTTTTTAGGTACCCTAAACGCCTCATCTAACTCCCGGTGGCGTGTCCTCGCGATCAAGTCGACTTGAGTACCCACTGTAGTCCTTAATATCTAGTTATTAACCCTATTTGGGATATTAGGCAGTGTACCATCTCAAGAGTGCCTTTGAACGTCCACCGAGCAGCAGGTGAGTTTGTTTTGTTTATTCGGAAACGTTCACGTCACTTGTCTTATTTCCTGTTTACGTCTCGCTCAAAGTGACGGGCGCATTCAACGAAACTCGTTTCGAACTTGTCCACTTTTGACACGTTTTGCCGTTTAGTGAACAACTCCAAAAATCTCTGACCACTAAAACAGGTTCCCCTTGTTCGTAATTTTGTGAATTTCACGTTTTCATGTAAAGTCATCGTTTTTGAACGAAGACTCGCCAACATGACTGTACGTACGGCGGGGTGGCCATCGGGAATTTCATGTTAATGTTCCGAACGACTGCTGTTTTTCTGGGCCGGTCCTGGCCATCGCGGCGCTGGCGATTACGTTTCAGCGCGTGACGGCCAGTAGAGGACTATTCCCGGATCGAATTTTGTTCCCAGCAATGATTTAGTTACGGTAATGATGCTGGGTGGGAAGGGCTGCAGAAGAGCCATGAAAAACATCACTGACACGGCTGAAAAGTTTTCTCGATGGTTGTGGACCCGACAGGCTACTGACACAAGTCAAGGTGTCTGTTTTGAGACCTAAAACATCCTATGAACCCTGGAGACATCACTGATGATAATGTCTAAATTGCACCGTAAGTGTATATTCGAGTTGGCTAGAAAATGATTAGACATCATTTATCACTTCTCCTTTTTCCTCTTAATTCCTAAATTTGTGGGTTTCCCCATTTCATTAGACGGCCCTTGATAATATATATTTTGAGTGTCCTTATTCCTAAAGCTCCAGCTCATGTTTTCTTGCTTGTAACGGTATAAATGCATCGTTGGGCGTCTGACTCGCACAAAGTGTCCATTTAAAGCAGTGTGAGTTAAAAAAAAATGTGAAGGATGGACGATCAGTATTCACTTCAGTCGGAATAACAATCTATGGTAGAGCTGTGCAGAGTGATCCAGGTTTTGATTGAATCAAGTATCTGTATAGTTTTAATACCAAAGCACTAGTAGCGATTCTTTGCAAATATATCTTTTGGTTTCTTATGCGTTCCTCGCGTGCTCCCTTTTTTGCTGAATGAGGCACATTTGGCGCCAATGATTGTGGCGGTCACGACAGGAGAAGGAAGCGTGAGAGAAACAAGAACGGCAGAAAAGCCGAAGTTATTTAGCATTTTGGAAATAGGGAACAGAGACAGAATAAGTGGCATTAAGATGTGAGTCGTGGTTCAACTTAATTTTGGTCACATTTTATTACAGCTTATTACACATTTAAACTCAATACTATTTGTAACTTTTCTATGTCCATCGTTCAATCAATTTGTCCAAGAAAAGTTAGCCAGCTAGATGCTAACATGCAGTGCAATGCAAAATGCCATAGACAGGCTACCAGCGAGGGTAATTCAAGTGGAGCAGCCCCTCAAAAGCGCTCGTTTCAAAGTCGGCGATGGAGCGAGGGTTGGCGTCACTTGTATGCAAACGACGTGTCGTTACGTGTCAGCATGGCAGCGTCTTCGTCCGTCACGAGCGTCGGCGGCATGCTGATCGTCACGCAGGTCATCCCGCAAGATGCCGGAGATGCAAGCGCCATCCCGCTACACACGGCCGTTGCGGCGCCGGCCATTGATGCACCGGCCTCGCCGCCTGCATTTCCCACCAAGAAGAACGTAGCGGACGCCGATTACCAGCGAGGGGAGATCCCGGGCCTCGGGGTGAGTGCGTCCGTCCCACCATGCATCAGGATGCTTCGCCACACAAGAGCTTGACGTTCGTGCTTGTGTCCAGGTTGTCCAAGTGGTCATTGGGTTGCTGTGCGTTCTCTTCAGCCTGACGGCCATCTCGCGGTTCCTGCTTCTGCACGTGTCACTCTGCGGCGGCATCTGGGTGAGTTGACCGGCAACATGTGACGTGACTTTGTTCATACAATGCGAGTGATGAGTGACGTGACGTGTGCCATCGTGCGTCCTCTGCTGTCTCACCAGTTTGTGGTGTCTGGTTGGCTGGCATTGGCGGCTCACAGGCGGACCTCCGTCACGCTGGTGAGTTTCCTCTTGATGACTTTCTGCTGCTCCGCCACCATTGGTCAGCCGGTTTACCGTGTCGTGTAGATGTGGGCGTGTCTGAGCTCCAACGCCGTCAGTATCCTGCTGAGCCTGGGGGGTGTGGCCTACATGAGCTGGCTGCTGGTGATGCATCGGTCCTCCGAGTCTGTCTGCGGCGAGTTGTTGCCTGCCAAATACGAACCGTGGTCACAATGCATAGACAGTCTGCGTTTGTTGAACGTAAGTTGGTCAACGGACACACCCCCGCCAAAGTTTGGACATCGGTCGCATGCACCGGCTGCTTCCCCGTTACAAAATCTCGGGCTGAATTGGTGCCCCCACTCGTCGCTGGCTGCAATCCAAACTGGAAGGGCGACACAACATGACACACTTGTGCGAGCAATCCAAATGTTTGCTGCTGCCACATGTTTGTGTTTTCAAAAACGATTCCATTGCACACGAATGTATGTATGGCCATGGCTGTTGTCACGGCAACGCCTGTTTTTTTTTTTTTGTTTTTTTTCCCCCAGACCGTGCTGCAGGGTCTGCGCGGCCTCGTCCTGGTTCTGCTGGTCCTGCAGGCCGCCATCTCCGTGGCGCTCTGTGTACTCATCGCCAAAGCCATCAGGACACGGCACCACTACGCGCCCATTATGGTAAGCCGGGAACCGTCGTTGTCGTCTCTCTATTGGGTCACCTGATCCCAAGCGGCCAATAAGTAGTCTACATGTCTCACATTTTGACTTTTATAGCAGATGGGGAGAAGAGGTGGCTGCTGTGGCGGGGAGCAAGAGGGCTAGCTTGAGTCACCGTGACAACCGGCGCAACGTTATGACAGCATCATAAAAGCTGAAAATCTGATTTACAAACACACAATAACAGGAGTAATATTAGTGTAATCACAGCGACATTGTGTGTGTGTGTTTGTGTGCGCGCGCGTGTGTGTGTGTGCACATGTGTTTTTATATTGTGGCTCACAAGCGAGCTAAATTAAAGTATAATGAGCCAAATCACGTGATTTCACTGCTCGCCTGTGTTTAGTGTATTAGCATTTAGCATTAGCCGCACATGCTCACCATAGCTTGCTTCTGTTGAAATAAACCAAAATGGATAAAGTGTCAACAAATGTTGTCCTGGCCTGTTTAAGTACTTTAACACCAAGTGGAGGTCACACGCAAACATGTTGAATACATTGATGTACATATACACAAGATACTACACGCACGCACGCACGCACACTTCTAGCACATTAGAGCCATCTAGTGGTAAAGTAATAGATTGCAACGACCTAAAGTGGAAGCCCTCAAGTGATCGGGTAAGAGCATTGTTGTCTTGCTGCTGTCATGTCAATGAAGTACGTTCGCTTCGTTTATCCCCTACTGATTATATCCGGAGCAGAAAGATGGCGGAAGTCTCCTATAGTGGAAGTACGCTCTGTGTAAAACAATTGGCGATTACTACACTTAGTTACATTTAAAAATATTATTTTGATGTGTTGGCATTTAAAAATATTATTTTGATGTGTTGGGGCAAATGCATATTGATAATAGTGGGCTTCTGAAAGAAACGGAAAAATCTTTTTCCACACTTTATCTAAATGTTTGAGTGGTAGTGAAATGCACGCTCGTACAGACTGTGAAAGTGTAGCATATCTGTTCGCTTTGCGAGACAAATGTGCACAATGTCTGCCGCGCTTCGCCCCAAAGTTAGATTTTGAGCTCCACTGAGGATCTTCACAATGAAAGCTAGGTTGGGCCAAAACAACATTGTGGCGAGATACGCCTGGCCTTCACCTCATATGACGTCGGCACCCGGGCCGTTTCTCGTTAGATTTTATTTTGAAGTTTGACACCGGATGCAGTATAATACCCAAATGTCGTACCTGCAGTTCGCATTTTCGCTGCAGATGCGTCGGTGTGCAATCTTTGCTGCCACCCTGCACTCCCTGGTGTGTGTCGTGTGCGTGCGTGTCTCTGTTTGTGCGCGCGTGCGCATGTTGTCATTTGACTTGACGCTGACATTAAATCTGTAGAAAGCGCCGAATGAGCTAGTTAGCTTTAGCGTTAACATGACCTACCCCGCCTGTGAATTAGTGTAAGTGTAGGAGTGGTTCATGTGCTCTAATCTCCGTTTGTTATGGCCGGTTTGTGATGACGTCAGAGCAGTGCGACAAGAAAAAGTGTGAGTGTGTTGAAGTGTTGCTGATTAAAAACAAACGGGCGGCGCTCCCAAGTTGGTCCTGAGTTCCTATTATTGTTGACAAGATCTCCTAAAGCCCCTACACTCGGACGTTACATTAGCTTCGCTACTAAAGACACTTTAAACAATTTCCGATTTGGACCGGTCGCCGCTGTTTACTGAGAGCTGCATTTGGAGGAAGTGACTGGCGCTGCTAGTCTGTCTGTGACTGGCCACCAGTCAGAGAGGGGAGGATAGAGAGGATACCGGCAAAATTTACGACACTTAACATTCGCTATGTTATCAATAACGAATTCTTTGCAAAACATTTTTTGATATATCAAGGGCAACTTGCGTGTTAAATTGTAGTTAATATTTTGCTGAATAAAGTACTGACAAGCGCAATTTATTCTTTTTTCAAAACCTTGTTTAAAAAAATGCTAATCAATGGATGAAACAGCCGTCATTGGCAAATGTGCATCACTTTTCAATCAATCGACAGTTAAATAAAAATAAAAATTGAAAGGGACCCTCGACCGTTCTCTTAATTATGAAATCAATTAATTGAGCAAAAAAAGCTCTTTGTGAAAAACTAGAGGCAATTCAAAGTTTGTTTTTGATGTTTTTCCCCCAGAGGAGTGAGCGAGCACGTGCTTTGTGTCAATGGACATGTTGCGGAGGGTTGTGGTGTGGACGTGCGTAGACGGGGCAGCGCCACAGCTGGTTCCCTTCCTCCAGGTGCGTGCCACTTTCCCGTTCTGGACTTGGCGCCGGAACTGACCCGGGCACGCTTTCCACCCTCAGAGCGTGACGGGCGGCTCGGGCGCCAGCGACCAGACGAGCGTCCGCTGGCAGCTGGACCGGAACCGCCTGCTGCTTTCCCGAGACCCAGACGGCGTTCTCCTCAAGGTACTGACCGCTCGTGCTCACCTGAGCGCCGATCACTTTGCGATCTCGGCGAGGGAGTTTTGGCCAATGAAGTAGAGTAAAAGTTGGCTCGTCATCATTCATGCGGTTGCAGCGCTGCCTTGAGACGAGTCAAGTTTGTTCTGTGAACGCGCTTGGAACTGAAAACACAATGGCATCTCCATCATCTTTGTTTTTATGTCATCTTTATTGACCCAAAAGGTTTTGCTTTCCTTCACTAGATCAGATTATGTAAAAGCATTCAATCGATTCGCAAGTGTCTCATTCTTATCGACAGAGGCCCACCTTCTGCCCCATCAAACACCTGTCTGTCAAAGAGGCAGCCGCCGTCCCATTGGACATTCAGCAGAGGGGAGTAAATGTGGGCGTGGCCATCATCCTGCAGTCATCCAATCAGAGAGTGTTGCTGACACGGCGCGCAAAACAGCTGCGAATATTTCCCAACATTTGGGTGCCGCCAGGTCAGATGCCCGCCGCCATCTTTTACGTGGATACACCGACTTAATTTTTCCCCAGTGGCCACGCCCACCTTCTCTAACACCACGCCTCTCTCCTACAGGTGGCCATCTTGAACCGAATGAGACGGTACGTTTTGGTAGACTTTTCAGCATCACAGTGGGTGCCTGCCAACGTTGTGTGTGTGTGTTGGTGTGTATGTAAACGTAGCTTCTGGAAGCGGGTCTGCGGGAACTGAAGGAGGAAACGGGATTGGCTGTGGAAGCGGAAGAACTCCCAAGTGCGAAGGTTCTGGGCATGTGGGAGGTGAGAAAAAGAGAGTGTGTGTGTGTGTCAGTCCCTCATATCCAACTAATCAATCCATCGCGGGTGCGTGTCAGTCCGTGTACCCTCTCTTGCTGAGCAGAGGCCCCCCCCAGCGGCACCACCTAGTGGTCTACGTGCTGCTGCGCTCGACACACACGCACTTGCAGCTCCAGGTAATCTTAAATCCGTCAGAAAATCCGACCTGATGTTGATCATTTTCCTAAGTAAAAGCAGATATTTGCCAATGTCTTATTTTGAAAAAAAAACCTCAAAGCTAACTCATCTGCTTTCATGGAGAACTACAGAAAATACAGTTTTACTGTTTAGAGGCTTATGCCAGGCTTTATGTTTGGTACAATTTGAAGTTAATATCTCTAATTGATTATCAAATAGATTAACGTGTCAATTCAAGTTTGTGTGAGTTGCATCCTTGGCGCTAATATTAGCTCGCATGCTAACGTGGCATTGACTGAACGTTGGAGCCTAATTGACATTGATGATGTCATCAGGAATCTCTGCGCCCCTCCCCCGCCGAGGTCAGCGCTTGTCTTTGGGCCGACACCCGGCTGGTCGGCGCAATTGTGGCCGCCGTGGATGAGCAGGACGGCGCAGCAGACACCCAGGATGGCGCAGCAAACGAGCCAGACGGCCTTCCCACCTCCGTCAGGTACGGTGCTTGTGCCCCCCCCCCTGCGACCTGACAAGCATGTGACCCTTCACCCCTTCCCAGTGTATCCCAGGTGTCCCCCACAGGCGGACTGATGGACACCGTCCTACCCCTCCGTGTCCTCTTGCGCTGCGCGCCACCCAGCGGACCCGATGTGGAGCGAGTCAGCACCGGCACCAAGTTTGCCCTCGACCTTTGGCTCAAGACGCTCAGCCCCAGCCCAACATGATTTCAGTCATGATGTCATCAGAGATGTCTGCCTCACAAGACACGCCCACTCGCCACTGCGTACGTGTCAAAATTGAACTTTCGTCATTTGTCACAAAGTTGCTCGTTACAAGGATTCATTGATAGAATAGAATAGAATAGAAATCCCTTTATTGTCATCTGTTGAGAGTGACCGCACAAGTGAGTGTCAAAATAGCAAACTTTCAAATTATACACCACTTTGTTCTTCTTGACTTTAAATGTATTCGATTAAACTGTGTCTTTGTCTTCATTGTTTCATGCGTTGCTTCTAAAACCCCACACGGACAGACTCAGACGCACAAACACAACCTAAACGGACAGACACTACACGATTGATTGCTAACTCACCTCGCAGTTTAAGACAAAGGTCAGCCATGTTACTACGTTGCCACTGTACTGACACGTTGTTATAATTTTGCTGAAGACAAATTTCTGAGTGCACATTTCAATCTTGGATCCCTGAATGGATTAATGAGAGCCTCTCAAATAACCCATTTCATTGTTCGCGTCGACCATTCAGAGTTTATTCCTTCACTTTTAAAAATTGTGCCTGCCAAAGGTTAGGTTTACATTGGCATCAAATTTGTCCAGATGGGCTTTGCTTTCATTATATTGTTGATGGTTCTGACAACATGATGCGGGTGAATATTTAAGTAGCACTCATAAATATACTGGAAAATAATTATGAATGTAATTATGATAAAAAATGCATGTAGTGCCATTCCCAGACTTCCTGGTACAATTGCATGCCATTCACAGTGGAATTTTTCCATAGAGACCGAAAATAATGTGAAAATGCGCGGATACATCAACGGATTCGAGTTTGGCGGGTTTAGAGATTGGCAACATAAAATGGGCGCCGGTGGCTTCACATCTCATGACGGCGAGAACGCGGCATCGTTAGTTCACTTTGCGTGTCCTACTTTACTTTGTCGGGCACAAGCAGGAAGTTTCCGTCACTTCCGGCGTCGGGCAAGATGGCGGCGCCCGATGAGTTGTTCGTGTGGGAAGGAGATTGGGGCTTGCCGTCCGTCAACAGCGACTGCTTGGTGCTTCTGGTCGGTTGCTTTTCTCTTTTGGGTGGTTTCGCGTTTGAGGTCATTTGCGTTTGGTGATAGTGGCGTTCACGATGCTAGCTTAGCATGCTTTCGTGTAGCGACAGGATCAACTCGGCGGTGCGACCCGGAACAAACAAGTGACGCTGACGTCACGACCGCGCGTCACAGGTCTACATGAATTTATAAACAACTTACTACCGCTATTTTTTTAATTGAGTTGTTAACGCTATTAATACATTTAAATTTGCAATGCCGACCTTGCTCCAGACTTCACTTTATTGATCCCTTGGGATGACTCCCTCAGGGAAAGAAAAAGTTCCAGCAGCACATAAGAGAACACATTGAACAGCAGCACACAAGTAATAAAATAGGCAAATGTACAAAGTAAATAGCTAGAAGTGGAATATTATGTTATTGCTATTGCACACAATAAAGTTAGTGCCATCACAAATGAAAATTCGAATGTCATGCTTGTAAATATTTTTAAAACTTGTGTTTTCATTTTTAGAAGATTGCGTGAGCATGACATGTTTCTGCATAGCATGTTTGTAAGTGATGTGCCCTGTATTTGTGGCAGGCTTATGCCCAGTTTTCCGGCGCTCCTCTCAAAGTTCGCAAGGTGTGCAACCCGTGGAGATGCCCCGGAGGTGAGAAAGAGTCCTTGCAGCTCTCACACTTGCCAGCAGAGGGCGCCTCCTCACCTCTCCTTTGCCTTCAGGTGTCATTCCCGCGCTGAGGACCGCCCACAAGGAGGCGCTATGGCGACCCTCTGACATCATCATCCACCTCCGAAAACAGGCAAGCAACAAAACACATCCTGTAATGATGCACTGTAAGATTTAAACATTCGTTAAGAGAGCAGCAAGTCACGCTTGTGGTGTTGTCATATCCACAACCAAACCCTCAGTTTTAAATTGCATTTTATCTTTACATGTGTTGGCATGAACTAATATTTACATTTGTTTGATGATGGAAGACACGTGACACACTTGCAAAAAATGAGAGCGAGATTAGATGGATGGAAAGAAAGAGAGATCGTTTTTGTGGCCGACGTCTGTCCAATAAAAGATGCCTTGGATCCACGAGGTTTGTTGTGATTGAAGGATAGTTCACTTGAAAGTGGAACGAGTTGATTTGGTTTGATGGAGTGGAATTCCGATTCCATTTGATTTGTTGGATATGTTGGATCGATGCCTTGAATCTGTTCCGACTGCCGATGAGGCCTTTCTTTCAAAAAGGTGTTGAGGGCTTTTCAAGATGTTTTTTTCTTTCCAAGAATGTCAGACGTTTTGGAAGAGGTTTTGGTGAGATTTTCCTGTCGTGTCTCATTCCTTCTTCACGGTGGTTCTGACCCACATTTTCCTCACCAGAAAACCCCCCCGACCTCCCCTGACGCACCCTTACTTTTCCCGGCAGCTGGAAGTCATTAGCCAGCATGCTCATAATGCACGTAGGGATGCGTGTGCGCGAGATTTTGGCCATCTTGCAGAGGCACGCTCGCTCGCGCCCGCGCACACACGAGTGACTTGAGTGGAAAAGCACATGTTGGTTGTTGATAGTGTTGTCATGACAACCTAATTTTTAA
This sequence comes from Idiotropiscis lumnitzeri, assembly GCF_059441095.1. Taxonomy (NCBI): domain Eukaryota; kingdom Metazoa; phylum Chordata; class Actinopteri; order Syngnathiformes; family Syngnathidae; genus Idiotropiscis; species Idiotropiscis lumnitzeri. The sequence continues at coordinate 1,591,502 of NC_142400.1, forward strand.
ATTTTTTTTGTGCATCTTTTTCCAGAAGTACAACGCAGACTTTGACCTGTCGGCCAAGGAGGCCGCAGACAGCCTCGCCTTCGTTGCGCTCGTCCAACAGAAACTCACACCGGCTGTGGTGCGTGCATGCGCCCGGCTGTCTGTCTGGCTGTGTGTGTGCGTGTGAGTGACTTTGGACTTGTGCGTTGTTGTAGCTGTACGCGTTGTGGGTGGAGCCCAAGAATTTTGTGGAGGTGACGCGGCGCTGGTACGCCGAGCACATGTCCTTCCCACTCAGCCTGTTCCTGCCGGGCCGCATGCAGCGCCACCAGCTGGACAAATTGCGCCTGCTGCGTGGAGACGCCAACCTGGAGGCCTGCGACGAGCTGGAGAAGGAGGTGAGTGACGACCACGCGGGTGGGCGGGCGCTTTGCCGCCGTAGCATTTTCCAGCTTCTTGTTTATACTTGGAAAAATTTGTGAAATGGAACATCATCATCATCAGACGTTTGTCTTTTCCTTGCTTGGCCTCCACGTGGCCGTCAGCTCCCTCTTTTCAAAAAGTAGCTTGTGTGAACGAGGTTATGGTCCAGATTATGTCTGATGAAGACGACGATGATGATGAAGATGGCCTTGTTTGCTTTCCAGTTGTACGGCGACGCCATCGACTGCATGGACCTGCTGGCGCAACGACTCGGAACGCAAAAGTTCTTCTTTGGAGACTCGTGAGTCCTTAATTAGTATGATCATCGTCGTCCTCGTCGATTATGATGGCCGTTAACATCTCCGCACATTTGCCAGACCTTCGTCTTTGGACGCCTTTGTGTTCGGCTGGCTGGCTCCAATCCTCAAGTGCAAACTCCCCAGCGGGAAGCTGCAACAACACCTCAAGTCGTTGGACAACCTGCATGCGTTCTGCAGCAACATCCTGCTCGTCTACTTCCCCCGTCAGGACACGCCCGTCTCCGTACGTTCCACCGCCGGCAACGCCGCTGACTTTTTTGTCCCGCCGCAGATAACGGCGCTCCCCGGCCCGTCCGCTCCGACGAGTGCCGGGACGCCGACCACGTGCCCAACCGGCGCACCAAGCAGTTCCTGTCCGCGCTGGCGGCACTGGGCGCCATGTTGTCCTACGCCTTGCTCACCGGCATGGTGTCCGTCCAGCACGGACACAAGGGGGCGCTGGAGCACCGGCAACATCCGCTTGACCACCACGACGACGATGGTGACGACGACGACTGATCGACGACTGAAGTCGGCGATCGCTTCGGGATTTTCCTCATGTTTCCTTTTTGTGTGTCAGCCAGGTTCCGTCTGCTTTTCTTCCATATTTGACCTCATGCACCTTACCTCTCTTTCTTCCAATATTTCATCCACGTTCAACTTGACATTTCCTTCATGTCATTCATGCTTTCTTCTCGGCTTCCTTCACATGTTTCCTTCCTGCTTCGTTCATGTTGACATGTGAATGGTCATGGGGGGGGGGAATAAATAATTTTTTTTGTTTTTTGCAATATTGACAATAAACGTCATGAGCACTCTGCCCTTCAGTCTGGACTCCAGCTGCACGATGACGCCAAAGCTCAGGAATGTGTGTGTGCTCGCGTGTGTTTGTGTGCACATATGCGTGTGTGTGCGTTAACGAGCTGATCTGGAAGCAGTTTGCTTTTGAGCTTTATGTAAGGTGACAAATTTAATGCCCCGCCCCCTTCTGGGAACACTGTTACCATGGCAACCATTGTTTACTACAAACACGCTTTCACTCCGTTGTGCTTATGTTGGACAAATGTGAACCGCCAACGTCCTTGCCTATGATCTTAAAAAACGGAAAAGACAGGGTCTTCGGGACGGCACATTTTTCTGCCTGAGCCGCGCCGCCGCCGCTGTTGGCGTCTTTTTGCGTTCTTTTGCTGCACGTGTGGCCTCGCCCCCTTCCCTGTCCGTCCATCGCTTCCGGTCGTCGGCGCGTTTCTCAGAGCGCGCCTGCTTGTGAGCTGCAGGGCATGAAGATGATGATGAAGATGGACGTGATGACGAAGAGGTTTTTTACGCTGTCAGTCATTTTGCTGAACGCGGCGGCACAACTGCAGGAGCAGCAAGGTAACACACCTTTTCGCTCTTCGTTTTCGTGACTTCAAGTTCTTCCTCTCCACGTCACGATCATAAATAGGGCGGGGGTTGTCGTCATGAACTCTGGGGGTGTTCAGCCCCTCCTGACGATGTTCGCCATGCACTTCATCAGGATTTCGCAAATGTTTGACAAGTCGCGCTTCCCAAAATTGTCGCTCTCTAACAATGCAGTAACGTAGTAGGCCAAAGTGTTCACCCAAAAACAGAAAGAGGCTTTGTCCTAAATAGTAGTTCCTTTGCTGTAAGCTACTGTAACATCCATGTTGTGCTTTAAAAAAGAGAAAACTAGCAAAATTATTCAATGAATATCTTATATGGACGCACACTGCTGCCACAACAGAAAATAAAGTTCAATATCATGTGACTTAAAAAAATAAAATGTTTGAATGTGAAAAGTTTAGTTGGAGGGGGTTTTGTGTCTGATAACGCAAAGGTTGATAATGTGAATAAAAAAGGTAAAGAAGACATGACTGACTTTTCATCGGATGCAAAGGAAATGAAAAGATGGCTTGGCGGGCTCGTCAAAATATATTTTCTTAAGACAAAAAAATCATAAATTCCATCTTCGTGTATTTTATTATTTGTATTGTAGCAATAGAAAAAAGTTTTTTTCTGTAAAATTAAACTGATGTTGCCAATGTTTTCGATGTGTGTGTGTGTGTGTGTGTGCGTGCGCGCACGTGAGCAAATTTGATTTAATATCAAAACGGATATTGATTGTTGATAACATGTTTCCAAGTTTTTGTTTTGCGGACTCCCTGAGATAGACTCGCAGTGATGATGTTGCCCAGCATCAGCGTTGCCACGGTAACCATCCCCGTCTCCCGTCAGTGATGGACGTGCTGAACGACTCCAAGCGGGCAGGCGAGTTTTGGGGCGGCGTGAGCGCGCCGGCCGACGTTTTCGTGGCAGCGGCCGTCCGGCTGCCACCCAAGACGGGCGGCGTCCTCGTCGGCGTGTACGGCAAGCACGACAACAGGAAGTACCTGGAGGTCGCCATCATGGCCAAGATCAACAAAGGTGCCCAACCACTCGCTCTTTTTCCGCCCTCATCACTTCCTGTTTTTTTTGTCTTCTGATCACTTCCCGTGTGCACGCAGTGTCGCTCCGTTTCTGGCGTGCGAGTGACAGTAAGGTTCACACGGTGAACCTGGCGAACGCCAACGTGTCGGACGGACGCCGCCATTCGCTCGTGGTGCGTCTGGGTGACCTGCAGCGGTCCAGCATGAGGGTGGAGCTCTACGTTGACTGCCGATTGGCCGACACGGTGGAGGGCGTGTCCCACCTGCCTCCCCTCCCCTGGGAGGCGGACGCGGTGGAGATCCGACACGGACAGAAGGCGTACGCACGCATACAGGTACGCCATAGCCATGCCAAGTAGCGACTCCTGCACGAATAGTCACGTGACCAAAGTTCCCTGTCCATGATATAAAGTTGTTCCTCACCATATCGTGGTTCAGTTTTGGTGGTCTAACTTTATCCGCATTTTTAATCGCACAAATCAATTGGTTTCCCTGTTAGGGTGCTGTGGAGTCCCTGCATTTGGCGCTAGGGGGCAGTGTGGCTCAAGCCGGCTCGCTGGTTGACTGCCCCTTTCAACGTGACTCCGCCCACAACTTGGGTGAGTGAACGTCACAGCGTTAGGTCACTTGACTCCCGGCCGCCGTTCTTGAACCGTAACGCTTTGTGTCTTCAGCGAGTGGCGACCTGCACGCCATCCTCGGTGAGTGCGTCCAATCCGTTAAAAGATCGCTTTGAGAACTGATGATGTCTTCTTGTGACTGAGATTTACTTCCTGTCAGCTGACCACTCCAAAGCGCTGATTGGTCAGATGCTCCTCTTCAATCAGATGCTGGGAGAACTACGACTGGATTTTAAGGAGCAGGTGATGTGCACGCTCGCACAAATACATACCGTAGTTGAAATATGATAATTAATAACAATACAAATAAAAATAAATAATAATAATAATGGATTCTGTTTAAAGGGATACTTTAATAATTTTGCACTTTTTGCCTAACGTTCGCAAGCTTTAATATTCCCTTTATTAGTCCCACAATGGGGAAATTCGAGATTCGGACCCAGGCCTCCTGGGGAGACTGGGTCCTGAACGCGGCGCCTTGGACCACTCGGCCATCCTGGCAGCCGTGATTGGTTGTTACCTGAGCCCTCTCAACACTTGTGATGTCATTTTCTGTCGACAAGTGGCAAAATAAATTTTTAAAGGCATTAATTGTACATGAAAAATAATGTCCTTGTCAAATTTATTAGAGACAAAACATAAACTTTTTGCTGCTGAAAATTTGCACAGACAAATAAAAAAAAAATGTAATTATTTTTTTTATTTTTACATTATTCACGGACACAAATCCACACACATGATACATGTATGTGTGCATTTTCGCAGGCGAAGGAGATGTCTCTGCTCAGGAACGCCATCATGGAGTGTCAAGTTTGCGGTGAGTGGGGAGTCGTGGGCGTCCTCCATCCAAGGATCCGACTGAAGCCGTCCACATGTGCGTGCATGGGTCCTCAGGTTTTCACGAGGTCCACGTGCGCCCGCATGTGTCCTCGGGTTTTTACGAGGCGCATTCTCGCTGCTCACCCAACCCGTGCCACCCGGGAGTGGCCTGCACCGACAGCCCGCACTTCCCCGGCTTCACCTGCGGCCCGTGCCCGCCCGGCACCGTCGGTAACGGGTCGCACTGTCACGACGTGGATGAGGTCAGCGCACGCGCACACACACACGGGGGAAGAGGCCAGCGAGTAACAATGCCATCCCATGCGCGGGCCAGTGCGAGGCGCAGCCGTGCTTCCGGCCGTCGGCGTGCATCAACACGGACGGCGGTTTCCGATGCGGCCCGTGTCCTCCCGGCCTGCGGGGGGCGCCGCTCGCTGGGACTGGACTGCGCTTCGCCAAGACGCACAAACAGGTCGTGCACACACACACACACATGCCCGCAGGTCTGCGCGCCAAGTCAAAGGCTCGTGTTTGTGTTCGAGTCTTTGTGATAGTGTGTTTGCTTGTGCACGTGGTGTGTTTTAACGTGTTTTTTTGTGCACGTGTGCTTGTGTCTTTGTGTTGCTGTGTTTTTGTTATCGTGTGTTCATGTGTGTTTGTGTGAGTTTCTCTGTTTTTTCTGTCTGTCTTTGTGTGTCTCTCCTTTGTGTTAGGATGTTTATTTTGTCTGTGAATATATTTTGCGTGTGCAAGCATGTTTGCATATGCGCTTGCGTGTTTTAGTTTTTGTGTCTCTTTTTATGAGCGTGTGTTTGTGCTTGTATTTGTCCGTACGTGTTTGTGTTTTTTGCGTGTGGGGGTGTGTATGTGTGCGTGTTGTTTTTCCAGGAATGTGTGGACATGGACGAGTGTGTGGAGCTTCCCAACGTGTGCGTGCAAAACTCGGTTTGCACCAACACCGAGGTGAGTTGCTGGAAAGCCCCGCCCCCTCCCGACTGTGAAAAGCGACCTCCTGCCTGAATGGGCAAAGCTTTTTGCGCTTGCCGACGCTGCGCACACTTTTACTGTTGTCTAGTGTTGTGGTTGTTGTTGTCGCCCGGTTTAGGGGACTTTCCGATGTGGCGACTGTAAAGCCGGTTACCTTGGCAACCAAACTGTAGGCTGTTTCCCCGTTAATTCATGCGCCACCTTAACCTTCAATCCCTGCGACACCCACGCTCACTGCAACATGGAAAGGAACGGCGTGCCGTCCTGCACGGTGACGCGCACACACCAACACGAATCTTGTATGTCCCGTTTCTCTCATTATGCTGACCTGTGTGTGTGTGTGTGTGTGTGTGTGTGTGTGTGTGCAGTGTAACGTGGGTTGGGCGGGAAACGGTAACACGTGCAGCGTGGACACAGACCTGGACGGTTACCCCGACCGCTCGCTGCCCTGCCTGGACAACAACAAACACTGCAGACAGGTCCTCCTCCTCCTCCTCTTCATCAAACCTGTGATCAGTGGCAACCAATCACGTGACGAGCCTGTGTCCATCAGGACAATTGTGTGTTGACGCCTAACTCAGGTCAGGAGGACGCTGACAACGATGGCATCGGGGACCAATGTGATGATGACGCAGATGGAGATGGCATCAAAAATGTGGAGGTGTGCGTGTGCGTGTGCGTGTGTGTGTGTGTGTGTGTGCACATGGTCATGTGATGCCTTGTCATGTGATATCTCCATGTGAAGCGTGGTCATGAAATGGATTGCAATTTATTGTCTTGCACATGTGGAGGTGGGGTCACGGGCTGTCAGGTGGGGGGACATTTCAGCGCCAGATGCGCAGCACGTGTGACGGCGGCCTTAGATGGGCGGCGGCCTCCTGCCCAACACACACACTGATAGGAATTGACAGAAAGATTGCGTGTTGCATTGCGTGTGCGCGGCCGTGTGTGTCTAAGTCTTTGTTGTCGGTGCGTTGCGTGTGCGGCAGGACAACTGTCGTTTGGTTCCCAACAAGGACCAGCAGAATTCCGACAGCGACTCGTTCGGCGATGCGTGCGACAACTGTCCCAACGTGCCCAACAGCGAGCAGACGGACACGGACGGAAACACCAGAGGAGATGCCTGCGACCTGGACATTGACGGAGATGGTAAGCCACTACTGAGGGCAGGCCGGCGGCAGACTCAAATTCTGCTAGACTCACAATGCGTGCGTGCGTGCATCCGCATGTACGCATATATGTGTATGTGTGTGTGTGCGTGTGTGTGTGTGTACAGGCATTCCAAATATGCTCGACAATTGTCCCAAGGTTCCGAATCCCATGCAGACAGACAGAGATCATGATAGCATTGGAGACGCCTGTGACAGTTGTCCCGAACTCAGCAACCCTACACAAGTACACACAAACACACACACGCACACACACACTTTTATCTTTTCTATTGTTGTTTTGGTTTTTACTGAGTATGTTTTTGTTTTCCAGACTGATATCGACAACGACTTAGTGGGAGACATTTGCGATAACAACCGTGACATGTATGACACACACACACATTCTTGTTTTTGTTTTTCAAGTGAAACCTGACAGACAAGTCCAGTATCAAAACTAACTCCAAATTAAGCATGCAAAGAACGTTTTGATTGAGGATTTATGGGATGACGCCAGGCAACATGTGTAAGTCAGCTGCAAATGATGACATGCCAATGCGGTGCGCTGCATGCAGGGACGGCGACGGCCACCAGGACAACCGGGACAACTGTCCCGACATCCCCAACAGTTCTCAGCTGGACTCGGACAACGACGGCCTCGGAGATGACTGCGACCAGGACGACGACAACGACGGCGTCCCAGACCACAGGGACAACTGCAGACTCATCGGAAATCCTCACCAGCAAGACTCGGACTGTAAAAACAACCGAGCGCCGAGCGCCGTCTGCGTGTACCCGTGTTCACGTGTTGATGTGCGTTGATGTGAATGTGTAAAGTGAACGGCATCGGTGACGTGTGCGAGTTGGACTTTGACAACGACGCGGTCTGGGACGCGCTGGACGCATGCCCCGAGAGCGCCGAGGTGACGCTGACTGACTTCCGAGCTTATCAGACGGTAGTTTTGGACCCCGATGGCGACGCCCAGATCGACCCCAACTGGGTAGTCCTCAATCAGGTCGGCCACCTTCCTGGTCAATTTCATCTTCGAGATTCTCGGTTGATGCTGGACGTCACTGACCTCCTCCTTCTTCTTCTTCCCCTCTCTAGGGGATGGAGATCGTCCAGACGATGAACAGCGACCCGGGCCTGGCCATCGGTACGTTTGTCGCAGAAGCCGGGAAATCCATTGTCATAATCATCAATTTTGCAACACGACAACCTTTGTGAGCGCGCAGGCTACACGTCATTCAACGGTGTGGACTTTGAGGGAACCTTCCACGTGAACACGGTGACGGACGACGATTATGCCGGCTTCGTGTTCTCGTATCAAGACTCATCAAGTTTCTACACCGTCATGTGGAAGCAAACGCAGCAAATCTACTGGCAGACGCGGCCGTTCACTGCCATCGCAAGCCCCGCCCTCCACCTAAAGGTGCTACTTACACTCTACGTCACCCGCTACTCCAGTCAGTGGCGGACCGTCAAGGCCTTCTCTGCTGGCCTGACATAATCAAGAAAAAATGCTCATATTCTGCACATCTAGCATTGTATTTTTAGGTGAGAGTTTTGATCCAATCAGAATTTAGCTAGCTCGTGTTGCCAGGCAGATTTGATCATACCAGTAACAGTCTGAGAACAGTCCGAGGCCGTCAGTTACAATCGTGCGGGCGTCTCTTCTGTTTCTCAAGGGGACTTTTACAGTTGATAGACGGTTGCGATAGCCAATCAGATCACGAGTTGGTTACCGTGAGCCTCCTCGCTGGCCTTACGCTCAAAGTGATGAACGCGTCTTGTGATTGGATACTCATTTTTTGTCCAGCCGTGGTGTCACAAATGATCGTAATATGAGGGGGATTTCTTCAACTAAGTAGGACTTCACTGAAGGCCTTCGTGTCAAATGCACGGCCCGCCACTGACTCTTCTCTGACACGATTTTTTCCACCCTGACTTCACACTGACAGCTCTCCACTCAACTCTCAATTCTACCCAACTCGTCATAGTGTCCTCCAGTGCTTCACTGTTAGCGTGTTAGCATGACGCGCATGTGCTTGTGTCGGTCAGGCAGTGAAGTCGAGCACGGGTCCGGGAGAGTATTTGAGGAACGCGCTGTGGCACACGGGCGACACGAGCGGCGAAGCGACACTCTTGTGGAAAGATCCCAGAAACGTGGGCTGGAAGGACAAAACATCGTATCGGTGGCAGCTCAGCCACCGGCCGTCGGTCGGATACATCAGGTCAGTCTGGAACACGGCACACCGGTCAAACCAGCTTGGCTGGCTGCTGATTGGTCGTTTGCGAAATTCACAAATGAGTGTCAGATTCTGCAGTTCCTCATGATGGTCTCATGAGGAGGAGTTTTGGAAGGAGAGCATCTACAAAGTTGGATGCACACTTGTCTTCCCTGATGCTAAGCTAGCCCGCTAACCATCAGTCATGTGACACACTGATCCTGAACTTCTGCGCGTTGCGCTCTACTCCAGGGTTCGTCTGTTCGAGGGCTCCGACATGGTGGCCGACTCGGGCGTGGTGATTGATGGCACCTTGCGGGGGGGAAGACTGGGGGTCCTCTGCTTTTCCCAGGAAAATATCATCTGGTCTAACCTGCGCTACCGCTGCAACGGTAACAACAGCCGCGCACATTCACACAGTGTAGCATTAGCGCTATTGCTAGCGACGCTTGAAATCCGACCACTACTTTGAAAACTCTCATTTGAAACCCAAACTGTAGTTAGAAACCCTATTTAGAAACCCTAACCCTGGTTTACAACTCTAATTTGAAACCCTAATCACTGGTTCAATTCCTAATTTGGAAGCCAAAGATGAGTTTGAAAGCCTACTTTCAAACCCAACGCTGAGTTTAAAATACTGTTTTGAAACCATTCCCCTATTTTGAAAACCTTACCCTAGTTTGAAGCCCTAACCTAAAATTGCTTTCAAACCCTTGGCCTTGTTTAAAACCCTAACTTGATTTTGAAAGCCTGATTTAAAACCCCAACCCAAGTTTAAAACCCTAACCCACGTGCTCTGCTTTTGTGCTTCCAGACACGCTTCCCGAAGACTTCCACACACACGGTCAGCAATTGGTGATGCACGTGCAAGTGTGAACAGATGCGGGGGCGGAGCCTAAGGCCAGAGGCGGGGCCACACTGGAGCCATCGGCTGTCAATGAAAGGATCGATCAAACTTGAAGACAACAAGCGGAGTGAATGATGTCAAGGACCGAGTTCGAAGAATAAAAGCCATTCTTTACATACAAACGTGATGACATCATCCGTGACATAAAATTTTGGCATACCGTATTTTGACAACCATACGCCGGTGTCTCCGTTATGGCTGCTATTTCTGTTTTTATTTATTTATGTATGCCTTTAACAGCCGGCATGGAAAAACATACGCTAGCTTAAAACCCATGCTAGCATGCGTGCGCGCTAAAACGTACGCTAGCATGCACGCAGCTGCATTGTAAGACATTTAAGTTTCCCTTATGGTCGTAAAAATCCGGTATTTGCGTTTCTGATGAGCTCATGACACCACGTTTGATGTTCACATGAAAACCCAAATTGATTGACGACATCTCGTCTCTCTGTGATGATTGTCCAGACGGCTGTAAGCTCCGCCTCCCACTTCTTGTTTGCCGTAATGACATTCGAAAGTCACGTGGCCTACTGGATGATCCGGCGGGAGAAGTCTGCGTCATTGTTGCCGTCATGGGCGTGGCCGACGTGGGCCGAGTCCGAGTCCTCGCCATCCGTCTTCTGGGTCGTCTTCAACGTGTCCTTGCGGTCGAAAGTCCTCCAGAGTTGCAGCGCCAATATCAGCTGCAGGACCTGACGAGGAAGCAGAAGGTGGGCGGGCGCTCGCGGCACGTTGGCGGCCGGCCGCCTTACCTGCGCCACCATCAGGCTGACGTCCATTCCCACCACCGTCACCACGTTCTCGTGCAGCCAATCGCTGAGCCGCTGGCGGCAGCCCTGGGCGCAAACTGGCGTTAGCCTCTTTAGCATTAGCTCGCACTCGATGGCCCAATCCCAGTAGCCGCAGGACAGCGTTCGGTCCTCATTGAAGTGTACACGAAGTCGTAGCAGAAGTGCACGTAGCGATCGAGAGCGCAGGCGACTAGCGTATGAAAATTGCAGAATTGACGCTTTGTGACGATTGTTTTGGCAATTTCAATATGTGGCTATTTGGGATTGGGCCAAAGACAAAAGTCTGCTTGCGAAGTGTGCGTGCACCTGCATGTGCGTGGAGTTAGCGAGCGTGACGCCGTGCGCGTGCGTGCCGTTGCTGTCTTGCGAGCACCACGCCGAATCCAATTTGCGTTGAGGCGAGCCGAAACACGAGCATGGAAGCGTGCTCGTGGCGCTCGCGTTGAGCGTCTGCACAAAGAAATTCTCCAGCCAATCGGACGAGTCCGTCAGGCCGCAGCACGCCTCCTGCAGGCAGAGGGCAGCATTGCGCCGTGAACTTCTTTGCACTCGTTTCCATCGCCACGACCGAGGCTTTTTTTTTTAATTTGGTGGACGTAGATGGTTCCTAAAATGTCCACTGAAAATCCCTTTGTAGTGATTTGAGAGTAGAATCATCATCATTTGCCTGAAAATTGCTCCATTCAAAGTAGAATCAAGTGTTTGAAGAAGGGTTAGGGTTTCAATATATGTTTTAACAACGTTTAAACTCCTTTTAAAAATGCACTGAGAAGGAATAATTTCATCAAATAATTTGAACGACATGAATTGAAAATATTGTGGGGGAAAAAAAATGAGCAGGAATTATTTTGTTCACTAAAATACGTTTGTGTAATTCAGTCGTGTTCATTGCAAATATTTGTCCGAAACCTTTCGTGTTGTTGAATTAATTACAACAATTAACTTCAATCAAAATAATTTTTTCCTGAGCATGATTCAAGAAGAAGTGGCAATTCGGGAGTGACTGACGTGTCGCTGCAGGTCGTCGAGGAGGCCATCTTGGCGCCCGTCGCCACGGTAATGGCGGATCATGTGAGCCATCGCCGCGCCGACCTGATCCTCAATCTGCTGGCGAAACTCAACGTGTGACTCGTGTCACAGGTTGTGCACGTGCACGTGCACGCGTGTGCGGAGGCTCACCCGGCCTTTGCTGAGCAGCAGTAGCAGGAGAAGGCCCACGCAGCACAGGAACAGGAACAGCAGCCCGCACACGCACTGGCGTGACATGAGCATCACATGATCGGCGCGTGAGAGGGTCAACTTGACGATGACGTTTACTCACAATCTGCATGAAAATTGGCTTCTCCCAACGCGCTCCTAAACACGCCAACACGCTGCACACCATCACCAGGCCGCCAATCAACATTAGCCCCGCCCCCACAACCTGCAGCTCACCTGGACACACACACACACACACACACACACCCACACACGCGACGTATGAGCGTGAGAAACAGTGAGAAGACGACGATGACGCCAGGCCGACTGGTTACGGGAAGGAACGGCGCCGATGAGGCTCGTGGTGTCGAAGCAGATCCAAATGCCGCAACAGGCCACGCCCAAACCCAAAACCTGTGCACAGGTCAGAGGTCACAGGTCAAGTGACGGTGGAAGAACATCCCCGACTCACCAGAAGGACGAAGCTCAGAAGAAGCAAAAAGAACTTGAGCACGTCGGCTTTCACCTCCGACTTCATCGTCGTATTCAACAACGCACACACACACACACACACACACACACTTCCTTGTACATGCACACTTCCTGATTGACGGGGAACTTTCACCTCTGCTCTTCATGGCAATACGCTGACCTTTGGACGCACAAACCGCACACAACATGTCACCCAGTCATTTATATATTGCTGTGTAAAAAAAGAATTTAAAAAAAATTCCATTTAAAAAAATGTTTGTGCGAGGCATTTGGGCAAACGTGTGTTTCGTGTGTGCACGTCTTTCTTTATATGCATGTAAATTTTGTGAGTGTGTACATTCAAATGATCAAGATTGTTTGCATAGGAATGTGCCCGTCTTGCGTTTGTGTATAAAGGGATTAGGGTTTCAAAGTAGGGTTAGGGTTTTGAAGTAGGGTTAGAGTTTCAAAGTAGTTTTAGGATTTCAAACTAGGGTTAGCGTGTATGTGCTTGTGAACGTGTCCATGTATACGTGTGTGTTTATGTATGTTAATGAGCTTTTATGCAGGTGTGTGTGTCCTTTTAGTGCACGTATAATCAAGAAAGGAAATGATGTGGACATGTTGGGATTTGTTGTGTTTTGATGGTTGACATTCTTGTCTTCATCGAACACACACACGCACAAACAGCACTTTTGCTGCGTGTGAGTGTGTACTTGTTGAGATTTGTTCTTGTGACGTTAAAGATTATGGTCTTGATGCGTGTGTGTGTGCAATGGCTACGCTGCGTGTGTTGCTGTGCATGCTGGCGATATGGCCCAGCTCAGGTAGGCAGGCGAGGAAAATGTGCTGAAGTCAAAGATCATCTCGCTTCATCATCGAGTTGCTTTTCATCCTGGCAGGAGGTCAAGAAGAGAGCAAGTGGGAGAACGACCTTTTGACCCCCACGCCCGACTACTCTGACTACGACTACACTGCCACCTTTGACTACCAAGACTACCGTAAGGGCACACGCGGGCACGCTCGCACACACTCACACGGCAAGGTAAACCGACAGGTTGAAAATGCTAATGTTAGAATTTCATGTCGCACTTGACTGTTTGGTAAAATGAGTGGAAATAACGATGTGACGACAACAGCTAAACAATCAAAGCGTATTTTTTTTCAACTTTATTAACATTAACAAACAATCAAAGCGTATTTTTGCAAGCCTCCACTCAGGGCGTTATGACGCCACTGAAAACGTCAGCAGACGGCGAAAGCAGGACAGGCCGTCGGAGGCGTCACTCGGCATACAAATCAAAATGCGCTTCACAAATCACCACTAGATGGCGCCAACGCCCTTCACGAAATCTGGCCACCGTCAGGTAGCATTGGTTTCCTTTTAGTGGAAGGAAAACACCAAATGTGGGCACTAACGCGCCACTTTTGCCAAATGACCCCTCCCCCACAAAAAAAAAACAACAACATTAAATTAGGGTCGGTCGTGTTTTGTGCTATTTCCAGGTTTAGCAAAGGCAAACGTCAGATGAAATTTTGGCACTCAAATACTTTCGAGTGCAATTTCCCATGTTACAAAAAAAACCCAACGGTGCTTTTGACATTTGCATTAATTTCAATGTGGAAAGATAATTTAAGATGTGTGTCTTGAGTTACAAGTGCAGTCACAGAACAAATTCTGAACGAGGAACCAAACGACTTCTTTAATCAAAGAACATGTTCAAAACAAAGACACAAATCCCCCCCCCCTCCCCAAAAAAGCATAAAAACCAAAAAAAAAGCTGAACATTTTTGGGTCATTGCGAAAATAACTTTCCACTTGAGTTTCCACGATCAACCTTTGTGCATAATTTGCTTTTAATGTGAAAAGGGAGCACAGAACATTCAGCTGCTCCTCGAGCGGATTATCGCCTTCATTTGAGTTTTCAAAGAACTCCCACCGAAAAATTTTGTATACTGTATACAGTAAACTGTATAAAAAAAAAGACTCTCAATGATTATAGTGTACTTGCTTTTGTGTTTAGTTACAGCAACATCTTCGCCAGAAGCCAAAAACAAGGTGAGCAACGGTCAGGTCTTTATCAACAGGGAGTGTGTGTGTGACCTTTGACCTCTTCAGGCTTCAGCGGCCGGACCGAGTCTGGCGCTCCTGCTGGCGACCGTTCTTCAGTGGATGTGAAGAAAAGCCTCCCGGCCGACACGAGCGGTCGCCTTCATTTTGGAGCACAAAATAAAACGTGTGCACCCAATGGTCTCTTTCGCCTCCTTCAAGATGAACGACGTCCATCTTGGACATCAAATTATTTTCTTCTTCGCTTAACTAACAAAGATAAAAAAAAACTATGCCAACAGGCCTGCAAGCTAGCCAACTGAATGCTAATGCTTGGCACAAAGGAAGAAGCTTGGAAGTTGCGACTGGACGAGATAAAGCGGCGTGCACTCATTCAAAACAGGCGAGCGGTTGTCCGGCCAGCGCCATGTACTCGTCCAGGTCAGCGTCCAGTCGCTTCTTGGACTTAGCCATGTAGTCGTCCAGCTCCGCATCCAGTCGCCTCTTGGATTTGGACATGTAGTCGTCCAGCTGTGCATCCAGCTCTTTTTTGGTGGGCGTTTTGGGGCTCCACCCCCTCAGGGAAACACCAGTTGCTTGGGCCCGCCCCCGAGCGACCTTCCAAAAGCTTCCTGATTTGATGGGGCGGCGCCCAGCAGGTCGTCTCCTTCGTCCTGCGAAGGGAAAGAAATGCTCAGACTTTGACAAGCTCACAGCCAGCACCCAGGCAGGAAGTGTCAAATGGGGGCGGGGCTTCCAACAACACCATTGATGACGTGTGAAGTGTCGTTGTTTTTGTATTGGCGCCATTTATGAACGTGTCAAATTGTGCACACTCGTTGTTGTGTTGCAAAAGCCGCCAGTTTATTCATGGATTCTGTGAAACAAATTATTTATTTATTTATTTTTGTTAATTTGGCAGCACTGAATCATCCTAAACCGATGATAAAAGATCTATTGTTGGCTTTTTAATTAGCACGCCTGGAAAAGGAAAAAAAAAGATGCTTTTTGGCAGAAAAAGTGTCAGGTGTTGCCAAGGCAACGCAAGGCAGCCATCACTCACCTGCTCTGGCGAGATTGGCGCGGCACCGGGCTCTCCATCCATACTTGTTCCGGAAGGTCCAGAAGCCAACCCGTCGACAGCCCAGCCGGGTCCACACGCTCGCTCGTCTGGGAGCAGGCGGAGCCGCGGGTACCAGCGACAAGCAAGCCGGCTTCACCTGGAAGACACACAGACGTCGCTGCTAGCATAGCGTGCTCATTTGCAATTTCTTCATGTTCTCAACAACTCAAAAGAGTTACCAGGTGTCGTAAAGACATGCTTTTGCCAAAATAAAACAAAATTGTTTCTCAAATGCACTGGCTCTCATTACCATGACAACCACTGTGGTGGATGCTCACGCAGTCATTTTCACAAATAGACATTATGGATGATTAACTTGCTTGTTTCTGTTCATACTTGATGTGAGTGCAGAAACGCTCCAAACTATTTGGACGCAACGGATTTAAAAGTCACTTGGATCCAAAACACCACTTTGAGGAAGAAAATGGGGCCTCCTATTGGCCGGGAGCTCACCTGCGGATTGATTGTAGACGAGGATGCCACTAACAGGAGCAGAGATTCAGGAGCGGTCGCCATTTGGGGTTGCATCGGTTGCTCAGCCTGCACCTGAGAGAAGCTACTTCCAAAAGTCAAGAATTAAAAAGGGAATAAAAAATATTAGAACTCAAAATGTCAATACTTCACTAAAGGGGTGTCTCGAACCGATCAACATGATCGGAAATTTAAGTCGAGCACATGAATTTCAGATATTCGATAGTAGCTGGAAGAGATTGGATTACAGTTCTTTACGTGATTTGAAGTACTGCTTATTTGTGAAAATCTATAATCTTGTGATACCCTCGATCAAATCATTAAAAACAAAAAAAAGATTAAGACTTGAACTTGAACTCAAACTCAGATGCAAAGAAATTAATTGGGCTAGCCTTGCTTCAAAATACAGGAAGACTGAAAAGTCACAAATTAATGTAATGAATTATTTTGTTCGCTATGACAAATGATGTCTTCCAACACACAAGAGTTTGTGAAATAAATCTTCCCAGGCGGCTTGACAAGCATGCTGCCACATGTTGCCACCACACCCAATTTTACACACTTACCAAATTAATTTCTTGCTAAAATTCTGTTGAAGTTTGGAACTCAATTACAGGTACTTAGAAATGGGGAGCTCTACTTTTCAATCCCTCTGCAGGTTACTAATAAATAAAAAAATCCCAAACACCCAAAAATGTAAGTCAATACTTCCAGAATAGTTTATTAAAACGGTTCCATAATTCAAAGTCCATAATTTAGAACAGTTTTAAGTTAAAAAAATGTGATGTTTCTTACAAGTCATTCCTTTAACAATTTAATTAAAAATAAATCGATGACTCACAAGGTCCAAAATTCACATAAAGTACTTCATAGTAACTCAGCAAAGTTGTTTAATGATTCTAAAAAAAACACACATACATTTGTTCACACATTTCATTAGAAAAGAAAACCTCAATTAATTCGTTCAACATCGAAATTAATTGTAGACAGAAAATGTTAAAGTTTAGTTCACACGAACAAGTGTCAAACTTCTCACCGCTGATGAAGGGAAACATTGGAAGTTTTCAGGCGAAGCCAAGTTGGCGTTCGTTTCATCGTCTTCTCGAGAAAAGCAAAACAAAACAACATGACAAAATGGACACATTTGCAAGGCTTGAATGCACCGCGCGCTGACTCTTGTGCCTACCCGTCTTGGTGGCCCACAAGCAGGCGAGCTGCAATTCCTCGTGGCGTGGAAGCGTCTGACCATTGAGTCCAGTCGTGGTTTTGTTCGTGGTCGTGTTTTGTTCTGTTCGCCAAATTGACCAAAGGAGCGGCGAAAGGCTAATGGCGCCATTTTGCATTAGCGACGCACGTTAGCTAACAGCCAGCGTTAGCACCTCACGTGATTCACGTTCACATTAAAACATCGTCACTCATTTTAAATTGCTCATTTCAATTTTCACTTTTGTAATATGCCGCAGTGGACCTAAAAAAGACTCAAGTTTCACCTTAAACTCTTCTACTAATATGAATTAACTTGTTTAAACATTTAAGGTTGAACTAGCTAGCGTTAGCTTCAACTTACTCTAATGCAGGACCTGAGTAATTAATTTCATCTTGATGAGGAAAAAAAAAATCAACTTGATGAAATCTCACGTTTGAAGTGTTTGGGTATCTTTGTCAGCTCCAGCTCAGCTTAGCACTGGCAGGGGTGTTCACAACTTTAGTTTGTATGTTTTAGTTTTTTTGCTTGTTTGTCTTCCCAGCCCAAAAGACAATAAGGTGCCGAACCGTTTACTTCATGATCAGCTTCTTGTTTCGCGAGCAGAAACGGTTTAAAGTGAAACCTTTCGTCACACTTTTATTTTGGTGTGTCCATGACAGTACAGTTGTTTTGGAAGGCCATCAAATCATCACTTCCTTTCACATTTCCAAGCCAGGAAAAAAAGTGGGCGGGGCCATGTTAGGAGCGGCGATGATTGACAGGTCACGGTGTTTTGCGGGAGCTTGTCACACGAAGAAAAGGAACTTCACAAAGCAAAACGTGGAGAATGTTGCAGACACTTTTTTTCCCGCCAGTGACAAAAAAACATAACACCTGAGAATGCAATCGTCATTGTCGTCGTCATCATCATCATTATCACCGTCCGGTGGTCCCCGAATGTGGCAGTGGTCACATGATGCCGTTGGTGAAGTACTGGAAGCCGTCGTAGAGTTTAGTGGTGAGCGAGCGCATGGAGCCCACCACCATCTGCTCCACCAGCAGCTGCAGCTGCTCCTCGGTCAGGCTCATGTGGAAGCGCTCCTTCAGGCCTCGCATGGTGCTCGAGCCGTGGAAGCAGGGCAGCTGCGAGCCTGTCGCGAACACGCGCATGCCTGCCGTCAGCTCACGGGCTTGTGTCACGTATTAGTTTGCATATTCTTGGCGTGTGCTGCTGACCTTGTTGCATGATCTCCACAATCTGCAGCACGCGGTCCATGTGCTTCCGGGCAGCGATCAGGCCCTGAAGCATCAACATCTTGTAGTAGTTGAACATGTCACCTTCAGGACCGCCCATCACCTGACACACACGCACACACACATACACGATGAGGGCACAACTACGACGACCATGGAAGATGACGGAATGAGATGAGACCTCGACAAACTCGGCGGTGAGTTTGAAGGCCGACGTCTCGAAGCCGAGGTTCTTGGGTGAGCTCGACAGGATGAAGCCGAAGTCGATGTGGATGATGTGGCCGCACGCATCCAGCAGGATGTTGCCGTTGTGCCTGAGGGGATGCAAAGTCAAAATCCAAGTGAAGGAATGCCAGAGTAGGAGTAATGTGCTCCCTCCTATGAGCACCGGTTAGGAGGCGAGGAGCAGCATTTTGGACCAGCTGGAGACACGATGGGGAGGGCTGGCTGACTCCAAAATCAAGTGCTTTGTCGTAATTCAAAAAAGTAGCCCCAATTTGCTGAGCAAGGCATGCAATTGAGTAAGCGTAGCGTCTAATAAAAAGACGGACAAGGCACTGCAGGGAGGAGCGTGTATGGCGGCGAGGCGGTTTTGCACTGACCTGTCCTTGACCTGCAGCAGGTAACAGATGAGGCTGTAGCCAGCGCAGCTCTGCACAAAGTTCCTCTGCGCCGACAGGAAGGCTTCGGTGGTGGTGGTGCCGTGCTCCTGCAGGAAGTAGTCCAGCAGAGACAGCTGGCTGTGCTTCTTCACCTGATGCAGCGACACGGCGTTCACCACTGGCTCGATCATGCCACTGTCCGACGACAGGACCAGGATCTTGTAGGGCTTGATCCACAGCGGCACGCGCTCCGCCTCCCAGATGGACTGACAGACGGACGGTGGGGCTTAGCCGGCTAGCGGACAGCGTCGGTGCGTTAGCGGGCGGCGACTTACCTTCAGCTGCCGCAGCACCTGAAAGGCCAGAAGCTCCTGACGAAGGTCGTCGCCGCACTTGACGATGACGGACAGCAGGCGCCACGTGGGCATGTGCCCGTAAGGGGAACCTTCGCGGATGCGCCTGAACAACATGGCCGAGGTTAGGAGACGTGCGTGGCGGCGGAAGCCAAAAGCGACCGATGCCTACCGGACTTTCTCCTCCCACGGCTCCTTGAGCGCCACCGCCGACGGGTCCTCGGGGTCCCGCTTGAAAGTGGTGGGGGTCTGCGCCAGCTGCTCCGAAAGACGGCGCCTGCACACACGCATTCCAACAGATTGATGGATGACATCACCGACACGCTGACAGGCACGCTGACATATTGACGGCCGCCTCATCGATCGTCGGTGGTCAGAAAGCGAAGGACCGACCTGATGTCGCCGGCGGCGATGAAGACGGGTTCTTTGCTCTCCAGACTGCCCACGCTGTCCACGGAGAACTGACTGATGTTGTCGCAGCTGGCGTGAACCTCCGGAAGCTGCTGGAAAACGACCACGGTCGTGAGTGAGGTGGAAAACTTTGGTGTGAGAGCACCCGGGCGCTCACGCACCTCCACCTGCAGCTCGCCGATGTCGTCCACCGACCAGGCCTCGTCGTCATTGTCGTAGTTGGGGACGGTGGAGAAGCTTCCGGCACGCTGCTCGGCGCTCATGCCGCAGTCAGGTAGGTGCTCCACCGAGCGCGTGCTCCTGATGCGGTTCTCGGGGATTCGAGCCGGCACGTTGGACGTCTCAAAGTCGTCCACCTCCAGAACCTCCACGTAGATGAGGTAGGGCGCCTGCGGAGGCAGAGGCGGCATGACGCGAGCACTCGGCTAAATTCTTCCACTTGGGGATGGCGCCAAATAAATATTTTTATATTAGATATGGTTTCGCAGACAAACAATGCCGCTTTTGCAGCAAATGACAATACAGTTGCGCCTTGAGATACGTGTTGTGCCACGCTCTCAACTCAAAACACTCACCTTGTCCTTGGAGTTGAGCACGACGGCCTGCGTGTGCGGCACACGCACCACGTGGTGCTCAAAGGCGGCAGTCGGCAGCCACACGCGGGCGGGTAGCTTGTGGTTAAGCAGCGACAGTTCCGAGATGAGCCGCTGCGTCTTCTGCTCTTTGGTGGGCAGCGTGGCCAGACGCTTGCCGATGCCCATCAGAGACTTGATGAAGTCGCGCTGCGGCGCCAGGCGCACCGGCTGTGGACAGAAAAAACAACACACAGCCGTTATTTTTGCGCAAATTACCTGTTGGAAGTTGCAGACATTTTTCATGTACGTGCGCCAAGGTTATTAATAAAAACTGACAAAATGACAAAATTTGTCAAAACTAAAATTGAAAACCACATTTTTGTTCATAAAACGAAACAAAAAAAAATGGTGAAAATGATAAAGTAAATTTTATCTCGAGGAAAAAATAAATAAAATGAACAAATGTCCCTGATTTCCATCCTTGTCAATCCATTTCATACAAGAGATTTGTGGATTTATTTTAAAGGCACTCATTTCACTAGCACTGCACGGAACTGGGAAAGTCATAATCCATTTTTTTTTTATCTTGCACTTTGCAAAAAAAAAAAAAAAAAAATCAATAGAAATAATAATTAAGCATTTTCCCCAAAAATAAAAACTAATAAACGCACCCTTAAAACTAATTTAAAAAATAACTGAATTAAAAAAAAAAAAGAAAATAAAAACTCTAATGGAATTTTTTTTATAACCCCGACTCACACGTGAGACCAGTGGGCAATTATTCCAAACAACAAAAATAATAATAATAATACTAATCAAAATTACTTGGATTGCGTATTTGTAAAGCCCTTTGGGACTCTTTTGTGATTAAAAACTACTTAACTTGGCAATCCTGTTCTGTTTTATATTTTTGAGGATACGGTCATGGGCAAAACAAAAAGCCAAACAATTCTGTTTTGGAGATTATTATTGGGCATCAGGGAAGCCTCGATGATTTCCATCGAGGAGTTTCCTTTTTCTGGGCTTCTGTGCTGTTAATTCTCTCATTTGAAAAGAGGACACAATTTCATGATTGCTCCCAAAATCAAGTTGCAGATCTTGCGTGAGTGGAGGTCAGCGTGTGAAGCAGCGCCATCGTGTGGCCCGATTGCAGCATGACTTGTTCCTTCATTGACACCAACAAACAACTCTTCTCAACAAGGTCCCATGATCGCCGCAGCCACAAGCAGCACCACAACCACAACCAGGGAGAGTTAGACAAGAAAGAGGAGAAGAAAAAGAAAAAGCGCCAACGGAGAACCAGAACCCTCAAGTCAGCACGATTGATGGCGGCTCCTTCCCCCACAACGCGGCGTGTACGTGCTCAAATTGCAAAACTTACGGCAGTGCTGACAAGGTTGACAAAGTCCATGCTGGAACTTTCCTGAGGGTCAGAGGTCAGAGGTCAGGGGAGGCTGTCGACCTCACCCCTGTCTGTTTGAGGTCTGACGTCTTTGGCGGTCAGCACAAGCGCCGACGTTGCCGGAAAACACACGCGAAGCCTTTTGTGAATTTCGGCGTCAATTGCTCACGGAACATCATCTGATCTTTGTCGTAAGGCCGCTTTATAAATCGCACGCAGACATCACTGCGGCAACGCTGCACGCATATGCGTCCTTGTGAAAATGTGGTTTCACTCCAAATTGTTACTGCGGACATCGGCCCAGTCGCCGTTTTGATTTTGTGGAACAAGGATCAAAGCGACAACAACTGAGACTGCGGAAAAAAATGGACCTAGATAACCATACGTTTTGTTTCGTTGCAAAATGGACGTCGTGCTGCCACTGAATGAAAGGCGTTCAGTCGGTATTGAGGAAAGCTGAGCACGTCATCACATCATGTGACGAGCACGAGCGATCACGAGAGATGATGATGTGTGTGGCGACAATTTCTGTCGCATGCGCCGAATGTGTTGCGGATGGAGCGCAGCGGAGTCGCGTGATTCAACGCGTCGTCACGTGATCCGACGCGGTCGTTGTATGCACGGCTGGGAAGCCAAGACGGTGCTCGATATTCACTGACTGGATGTTTTCTTGGTAAAACACTCGGGCAGGAAGTGATCACCAGAGATTTAAGAATGGCGGGCCCAATAAACAAATACCGTAGATGTAATGTTTTAAAAACAATCGCTCACAAACACACTTAGGGGCAATTTAAACAACATACCACGCATGTTTTTGATCAGTCGTTTTGCCAACTTTGAACTGCGGTCCCGATAATCTCGCTAAAACGGCGCTGCGCGGTTGCCTCACCTCGTCATGGCTGCTCTCCACTTTGGGGTTGCTGGCCGTCCTCTTGAGATTGCTGCTGAGGCTGACGGCCACGGCGGCGTCCGACTTGGAGCGTTGGTGCGTGCGTTTGGAGGGCGACAGGCCGTGTTCGGCCGGGGCGGGGGGCGTGGCGGCGGCGCAGAAGGGCGTGAGCGTCAGGGGCTCCCGGCGGACCCGGGCGGCGGCCGGCTTGAGCTGGTCGGACAGGATGAGCTTGCGCAACTTGGCGCCTCGCGAGTGGCGCTGCGTGGAGATGTGCATGTCGGACGAGTACGCCGCCAGTAGCCACGCGCACTGCAGGCTGAAGGAGATGCTCTGCCTGCAGCGATGCACCTGCGGGACACACACATGCGGGCTTCATTTTCTTACTCTGCTCACTCACTTCTTTACGACTTTCTTCAAAGTCACAAGTAAGCTCTGTTCATTATGTGTTTGTGTACACCGAGTGTGTATTCTTTGCGCATGTGTGTGTGCGTGCACCCACCACGTAAGGTTTGATGGCGTCGCCGACGTGCTCGTCCATGTGCACGTACATGTTGAGGAGCTGCGGCAGGTAGAAGTCAACATCGTCGTGCGGGAAGCTGAAGAGTCGGTTGCCGATGTAGGCCTGCACGCCGGGCTCCTTGGAGTTGTGTAGGTAAGAGATGGCCATGTAAACGTCAAAAAGTTTAGACTCAAACAGGCGCAGGAGCCACGACTGCTTGGACGGGTTGGGCCGCCGCCGCCGCCGGCTACCCTCGACCAAGACGTCCTCGTCCTGGTCCTGCTCGGCCGCGGCCGGCCCGTCCCCGTCGCGGCCCGGTTCGGTGTGTCTCAGCTTGAGCTGGTGCAGGACTTCTCGACACGCCCTCTCCGCCGCTGCTGCGTCAATCAGCGGCCCCGCCCCTTCGCCCGCCGGCCCCTCGCCCGCCCCTTCATTGATCACGTCCAGAGGAGGGGTGCCGGCGGGGGCGGGGCTCGGGCGCGGCAGGGGGCTGTTGTGTTCCGAGGAGGCGGGAGACAGCTCTGCGTTTTTTTCATCCATTGAGAGCGCCGGGAGGGAGGCTCCGCCCACCCCCACTGCGGCGCACACACACAAGATGAACGTTAAAGGAATGACAGAAGTAGCCTCGTTTCTAATTTCAAACTTGAATCTGACAAATGGAACAGATGGCGGTTGTGTTATGACCCACGCCTTCGGTAATCAAAGCGCTTCACACCGTTAGCGCATCTACCTACTGTTGACACAGCATCATTTGCAACTGGGGATTCGCTATCTTGCTCAAGGACACATCAGCATCACAGCAACATCTTGACGTGCCGAAATGCATTTGGCAAAATTACCATCCCAACTTTAAATAGGTTGTCGCTCAGGCAACAGTAACCATGAGTTTGAATAATTAGGTCATTTTGGTCTCAAATACAAATTGAACTGACCACAGTTCAACTCCATCTCATATTGGCTCATTTTTGTTGTCGTTTTGTTGTTGAATTAAACAAAACAAAAAAAACAGTGCACCACCCCCCTTTCCACTACTTAGTGCAACATTTTTTCCTACAGCAGGGCTCTACACTAACTTTTCCACCGCACTAGCTCAACCAACTTTTACGGTACAGCATGACCACATTTGCTGACGCACAATCATCTCAACTGGCATAATGTAGTGTTATGTGATGTAAAGGCTGACATTGACTCAGGATATATTTGTAAAATATTTTGCTGCAATAAGAACTTTTTTTTTTTTGCAACATGCAACGGCTGACAAGACAGGTCAATTATTTTAATTATTATTTCAAATATTTTAACTTTAAAAGAAGACAAAAAAGTAGCCATACAATGCCTAATACCCATCATTCTCCTTGGGATTTTTTAATAGATTGATAATGGTTTAGATATGGCTGCCAGGATGACCGAGTGGTCTAAGGCGCCGCGTTCAGGACCCAGTCTCCCCAGGAGGCCTGGGTTCGAATCTCGAATTTCCCCATTGTGGGACTAATAAAGGGAATATTATTATTATTATTATTATATTTGTAGTTATTATCGTTTATATACTGAAAATGTAGGAGCATTTGTTGTCAAGCCCTGACTAGATCATCCCATTCTCGTCTGATCCCGTGAACCTTTTTGTCCAGTCCCGTACCAAACCCGAGGTTGCTGGAAATCGCGGCTAAATTGCGCTCTCTGAGGAAAGAAAATAAACACCTCAAAAGAAGACTCAGCTGGAGTGAAAAACACTCCTCAAGGAAATAAATGTTCCTGTTTTATGGCGGTTGTCCAACAACCTGTGGTACATTACCTCCACCTTCTCAAATAGAGTGTGGCTCGGTTTTATCCTATCCTGTCCTGTCCTGTCCAAAAAACAAGAATAGATACCTCATCACTAGAACTTTAGAGGACATTTTAGAGAAGGGAACTCTCTCGGCTCACAAGTTGGAGTGGCTAATGATTAGGACTATTTTTTTCCTGACATCTCAAAAACATGAGCAAGAAATCAGCAAATTGTGCTCTCGGAACATCGTGTGAACAAATCTTTGCGGGCTAGCAGCTGACATGAGCACACTCATGACGAGCGGCGAGCATTCAACGGATCAGCACAAGAGAGTCTAGCGGCTAACAATTGGCTAGCCATCGATTAGCAAGCAGTCGATTAGCCCGAGTGTCTGCTGCTGAGCCACGGCGGCTGAGCTTACTCGAAGGCTTTTTAGCCTCGCTAGCGTTAGCCAACTGTTGCTGCGTATAGCGAGAAAACGCCGAAGCTAGCCGGGGAAGCTAAGCTAACGTCGATTAAGATGCGTGACGTGTTTACGGGCTGCTCGCTCGTACCTTGTTTAACTCTGGCGGCGGTCAATCGCGTCGTCAAGTCAACTTTGTCGCCCCATTGACGCTGTCGACTGGCCGCAGCCGCAGAGGATGATGGCCATCGGCCACCAGGGGGAGACACGCATCTTAATGTGACTCACGCTCGCTTTCGTATACGCCTACCTCGACGCCATATTGGTTCGGTCAACATTCAGGAAACTTGCTTTCTGTCGAAATAAAAACGAATACAAAATAAAAACGAAAGAAAGACATACCATTTACTGTATCGAGCAGTGCTTCTCAAACATTTGTCGTGGATAAGCACTGAAAAAAAACATTTTGCTGTCCAAGTAGCTCTAATTTAATATTACAGAAGCATAGTAGGCCTAAGTGTTAAAAAAAAACAAAAGTACGCTAACAGTCAAAAGTTGCACTCAATAGCATGAGAAAGGGCTTCACAGCCTTTCATTGACCAAGCGGATTAAAGAATGAAAGGTGTTGGTTCTACCTAGTAAAGGTATATAAAATTACAGTGGATTTGCATTTGTTGTTATAGCATTTTATGATATGAAGACTTCCCAGCTCCCTGAATGATTGGTAACAATTGTAAATCATAGAAGTGTGTTTTGTTGTGTTTCTTGTAGTGTCATAGTACTTACTTGTACCTTGTACATAATTTTGTCATACCACATTTTATTCAGTTGTGTAGTGACAGCTGTGTTCGTATATCACATACGATTAATTCATTGTGAGCTCATTATTGGTCATCGGTCGCAAAACATATGATCCTTAACTCAAACTTTATGTGGGTAAACATCGAGAATTAGAAATATTTTACACTTTTAATGTGAAGCTGAAATCAAGTAGAATGGGCTGATACAATTTGATCCCAAGGTTTTTCAAGCTGGCACGCCTATTTGTTGAAAGCAACCCTAAAAAGGTGGCGAGAATAAATATAAATATAAATAAAAAAAAAAAAAAAAAAAAAAATAATCTTCAACAAGCCTTTTCGGGAGACACATTTATTGTACACCCGTGGACCCCAGTTGTGCTGCTGTGTTAGCAGGCTCCTAAAAATCATACAAGTGATTTGAGTAGGCATTTACAATCACTGATGTTTTCTTAACATTCCAACAAAATCTTCTGATGATGTTAAAAATGGGAAGCACAGATCAAGTGTGACTGACAGGCACCCGAAGAAGACGCAGGGAATGTTTGGGGGTCACAGCCATATGTCGGACGTGCAGTCTCCTCCGGGGTATCTCAGCTCGTGAGCCAATGCCGGACCACCAGGCTCGTTGCCAAAGTCCACAAAGAAGTTCTCGTTGAGGGTGAGACCCCCCTTGGAGGTGTCCACGTCGATCTGCATCATGACGGAGCCATTTCTGCAATCCACATTAGCAACGTTAGCATCATCATGCCCCAAAGTCTTAGAGAGTTCTCCCCCCCAAAAAATACTGTGTGTGTGTGTGTGTGTGTGAGAAAGACACTAACCGGACCATTTCAGGGTAGAACTGTTTGTCCCAGCCGCTGTAGAGGGACGTAGTTACATACAGCCTTCGACCATCCAAACTTAACTGCAACATCTGAGGACTACCGTAGACTCGCTTCCCCTACAGACACACATACAGTTCGGTAGATAGACAGGCAGACTGCTTGAGTAGGGAGAAAGCTAGGCAACGGATAACTTGACAGAGAGACGGATAGATAGAGTCCGAATGGAGATTGGCAGATAACAGCCATCACTGCGAGCTAGCTCGATAAATAGACAGGCAGGCAGGTAGACTATAGACATGGATGAGCTGTGGTGGGCGGTCAAGGCCTTCTCTGCTGGCCGAAGGAGGGAAAAGTGTGGATTTAATTGCAGATACACTTGCGACGCCATTTTCAAGTCGGACTTTTCAAAAGAAGCTAGGTGGTCCAACACTCGCACTCACTCTTTCTGTTCATTATTTCGCCAACCGTGTGTTATAAATGAGGACTAACTAGAACTTCACTGAAGGCCTGCGTGTGAAATGCATGTAGACGAGAGACCGTCTCACAGATGTTCTGTCTGAGAGACCTGAATAAAACGGGGGCGGGGCTGTGGCTGGTTTTCTGGGTCCTCTACCACTCGGACTGGTCCGTCGCTGGTAATGCAGCCTCCCAAAAACACCTGCAGACAGACAGAAGGTAAAAGCATCTCTCTCGAAGGGCTCCGCCGGCTGACGTCCTGTCACATGACACGCGACCTGTCCAACCAGTCGAGGGTTTCTGGTGTCGCTGATGTCATACTGTCTGACGTCACCGTGCAGCCAGTTGCTGAAGTAAAGGAAGCGGTCATCCAACGAGATCAGGATGTCAGTGATCAGGCCTGTGTACAGACGGACACACGTTGGACAGTTGGAAAAGAAAGACAGGCAGACTGTCTTCGGCTGGTGTTGATCCAGACCTGGCATGTCAGGAAGCATCCATCCTTCAACTTTCTTACTGGGAACACCGATGACCTTTTCCGCAGACCACTTTCCTGTCTTAAGGACAACAAAGAAGGCAGATGCTAGAAATGTGCAAAAAGAAGGCAAACAATTGTGGAGAAAGTGACCGGAGAGGGCGGCAGCGTCAAAACCGGGACACGGAACACATGTGGGACCTTGCAGGTTTGCTCACTGGTGTTCTGTAGAACCGGAACACACTCCCCTGGAGGGCGCAGCCCACAAAACCTTCGGTGGCATTCGGGTCATGGAGAAAGCGGATCTCAAGAGGAATGTTGCCTTCTTCTCCCAGGTGCAGGGTCTGCACCCTCTTACGGGTGGTCCAGTCCCACACGTGGATCGAAGTTCCATAATGGCCTGGAACAACAAAGAACTCACATTGGTCCTTCAGGTCAAGATTCAAATTCTGACTCGGTGCCGACTCGAACCTGGCAAGTCCTAATTTGTGATTTCTAGTACCTGACGTTCATTCTATGAATTCCGGATTTGGGACTATTAGAACCTGGTACTCAATCAATGAGGTCGCAGGAATACACTTGTGTTAGCGGAGAACGGGGAAGGCCAACTAAAAAACAAGGGGGGCTTTTTAAAGGACTTGAGAGTCCAGGTCATTTTTGGGGAGTGAAAGAAGAAAGAAAAGATTCTTGTTGCCTTTGTTCTCACCTTCAGCGACATGAGCAGGGTTGAAACCATCGGCGAGAGCTTTGGGGGCGCCCCACTCGCTGCTGATCATCACGTTGTGCCGAGGCTGGTACCAAAAGTCATAGCCAAAGGGGGCCGCCTCACCGGGATGCTCCCAGTTGCCGATCACGTCAAAGGTCTCACCGTCCAGTAGCACAAAGCCACCTGAGAGGGCGACAGAGCGGGTGAGTCCCAAAAACTTGGAGTTGGCAGATGGTGGGCTCTGTTGCCGGTCTGACCTTTGCCGCCCCCGGACGGGTCCCCCATGCAACTGATCATGATCTGACCATTTGCCAGGCAGTGGGTCGTGTGGGGGTTGGCCAGGCCGCATTTCCAGTACAGGTCCACAGGCTCCACCGTCTGTTAACACATCAAGGGACACGTTCATTTGAAGACCTTCGAAGAGCCTAACGACGGAGACCAAGACCCTGGAGGCCGGGACCAGAGATGGGAACTTGAGTCGCTGAGCTCTGGCTTTGGGAAGACATGAGAGGTAAACACTCGGGATATGACTTGACAGACGCATTGTTGGGTTTTTTTTGTCAGTGGTGGGCGGTCAAGGCCTCTCTCTGCTGGCCTAACATAATCAAGAAATCATGATCATATTCTTCACATTATTGTCATATTATATCTTAGTGTTGAATTTTTAGGTTAACGTTTTTATTCAATCAGAATACAGCTTGCCAGGCAGATTTCACGATACCAGTGGCACGCATGATTCGTCTGAGGCCTTCAGATACAATCATGCGGGCGTCTGTTCTGTGTCACAAGGGGGCTTTTACCGTTGATAGACACTCGCGATAGCCAATCAGATCATGAGTTGGTTCAAGTGAGTCTTCTCGCTGGCCTTGCGGTGAAAATGCTGAATGCGGCTTCTGATTGGATACTAATTCACGTCAGTCATAAATGTGAAAAACAGCCAGAAAGTGACTTTTCTCGGACACAGAAAAAATATGGTTTAAAAAACAAATCGCAAGTCATCCAAAAATGACGTTTCCCAGTTGCATGAGATCATCCCAGGTGGTCCGGTCTTTGGCCGCAGCGAAATCATTTGGAGGTAACATCTGCTCGACTCACACACACACACACACACACACACACACACACACAAATATCAACATCATGTTTTGCAAATGCTAAAAAAAAAATAAAAAAAAAAGACTTGCTGAGAGCAGACAGATGTTAATGTCGTCTTGCTGCCCGATTTTTCTGAAGATAAAAAAGGATGAAGTAAACAACATCGTGAGGAGCCCTGACAAGTTGGCATCGAAGTCTGAAGCAAGCAACATCGTGCTGGGTCCTGATAAAAGATGTTGACGTCAAAGTCAGCTGCGACCCATGGCGGCACGCCAATGATAAACCGGACTAAACCAGCTTTTGAGAAGACGAACTGCACCACCCTTGAATGTAATCTGATTCCTCGATGTTATAAAAGGGAATGTGTGAAAAACATCGAGGAACAGAAGGGAGATGAAGTTGCCAAATAAACTTTATTGACCTCTCTGTATCCACTTGAGCTGAGTGCCTCTCTTCTTTCAGCTATGAACCCTATATGTCAAATTGGCGAACCTGACAGGTGGTTTGGTTTGGTCCCTCATTGCCCGTTTATTTGTCGTTTTTTAAATTTGAGCAGTCGAGTTGGTTGAGAACTTGTTTTTGAATAAAACTCGATTACAAATGGCCGCTGTACTTTTTCATGACCTTGTTTATGCTCCAAACAAGGGTCCATTGCATCCCACATGAGGACTCCACAATCTTGCCAAAAGAATCCTAATCCTAACATCCCGATTAGCAGATAACATCGCTGACAAGAACGACATCATTTGATATGTCGGCGTTGGCGCGGCGGACCTTGTGGAGTCGGGGCTTTCTGGGGTCGGTGCCGACGTCGACAACGTAGATTCGAGATGAGATGAGTGCGGGCAGGATGAGGCGGTTGCGCTTCTTGGAGGCGTCGCCGAAGCAGCTGCTGCAGGCGTTCCAGCCGCTGTGGTGGAGCTCGTCGTTGACGTTGGGCATCGGAAGGCGGTGGATCACCTGCACGACAAGCTGGAGCGTCTGGAACGGCTACACAGCAGTAGGCTCGCAACATTTGGCCAATGTTTAAACGTAAAACTCAACGGGACCACGTCAGCAATTTGCAAAATTTGCAAAGGTTAGCTCTCGAATCGAAATCTTATCAAGAATGTCATTCGAGCGTGAAGTTTTGAAATGATGCTCGGGGAAAGGACATGAAATGAGACGGCGCTCTTTTCGACGGCTCTTGGCGGGATTCGTCTCCGGGATGAGTCCAATTTCATTCAACATGTTCTTTTTTTGTTGTTCTTCAAAGAAATGCGTGCAGTAAAATCTTTGAAATTTCACCACATTCGACAGGACGGCCATAAAGTTTGGGCACAAGAATATTTCATGCAATTGTAATGTTGATGATGAATAATATTTTCAACATATTTCCTTCATTTTCAATGAATAATTTGATGCACTTTGCAAAATTCAGGTGAACGTGATGGCAGGAAAAATAATATAAATGATAAATAAAATTGTGAAATTAAGTAACCAGACTTTGCGGATATACAAATGAATCCCTTGAAATGTTCTGCTTTCTAATTACTTTATTATTATTTTTTTTGCACCGATCTCAAAAGTTAGGCCAAATTAACATTGTTATTTACTGAAGATGTGAATATTTGACAACTTTTAATTGAAGGAGCCTCAATTCCCAGTTTAAAACTTCCCTCGCTTAACTTTCCATGGAAAGTGACTGGAAACGTTCCAGAAATGCAATTTCAAAGCTGACGGGGAAAACAAGATGGAGGAGCACCAAGAGGAAGATGATGCCGACGGCGACGTCACCTGGCTGTAGGACGGAGATTCCGGGTCCACGTCCACGGTGGCCAAGTAGTCGGCCTGGCGGGTGGACGTGTTGCGGTAGATGCACGGAAGATAAACGATCTTCTCGCGATCGCCTTTCAACAAAGGCATGCACGTGCACGTTGGAACTTTTACACACCACTTGGCGGACTTGCGCACGTAGACACTCACCCCGCATGGCGTCGAGCGGGCT
Source organism: Idiotropiscis lumnitzeri (assembly GCF_059441095.1). Taxonomy (NCBI): domain Eukaryota; kingdom Metazoa; phylum Chordata; class Actinopteri; order Syngnathiformes; family Syngnathidae; genus Idiotropiscis; species Idiotropiscis lumnitzeri. Next base: position 1,623,130 of record NC_142400.1, read on the forward strand.
CGGGTATCCTGGTCCGCATCCTGAGCAGCCAGCTGCGCACAAGCAAGGGTAAAATGTCACAAGTCGAGAAGTAGCAGCTGCGACCTCCCCGGGATTGGGCGCGCCGCCGATTTGACAGCCGGGAATGCACTTGAGAACTCCAAAAAAATGGTCGCTTGTCCAGTTGATTTTTGGAAAAAGGGAAGAAATGCACAAGATTCTCGCTCACGCGTCATTTCATTCTGTTGGCTTCTGCTGCAAACAAGACAGAAGCCGCGACAACCGGATCAGTCCGGTTGCCATCCATTCAAAGCTCGGACAATCAACAGGAGTTGTGTAAGCCCGGGCTAAATATTAGCCGGGTGTCAATGTTGCAACTCAAATCAAGTCCATCAGGGCACAACTTTGGCATCGCAGGCGGCACTTTGTTGGACTTTGCGAGCAAAGTGAGACTGAAGACTGCAACACGAGAGCTGCACAGCTGTCACCTCGCACAAGCACTCCACCAAGCAAAAATGTCATTTCGAGACCATTTTACGTCTGCTCCAAAAGTCGGACGGGCAAGAAAATGCACCTGAAGACTCCGGCGGCCCTTCGTATGTATGCTCGGAGTCGTGCGACCGGGTCAATTCAGGTGGGGAACTTTGAGCGCGCGGGGTTTGAAGCTGAAGATAAAAGACTCCTGTCCGCTCACACTTGCGTGTCTGCTATCAAGATCAACCAGTTTGATTACAGATCACCAACATGTCGATGATAAACACAAGTAAACCCAAAAGTGGAGGTGCATCAAAAGAATAAAACTTTTTTTTAAAAAATTATTTTAGGAGAATTTGCCTCATGAGTTACGCATTTTTTTTGTGCTGTTACAAAGCTCATTTGAAGACAATATTTCTCAATATTCCAGCTTGAAAAATGACAATATTACTTGTTTTTAGTATAAAAAAAATTCAAGACTGCTAAAGTTGATATCGGTCAAGTATTACCATCTTATGTTTTTTTAACTCAAGTAAAATTTTCTTGTTCTGTTGTCAGATCATTATTTTGCTTGGTTGAATATTTTTTTCCCTTAAAATTTCCAGTGAATTTTTTTTTGTGCAGAGTAAAGGCTCACATGATCACGTCCACTTGCAAGGGGGGAAGGAAGCGACTTTTGTTTTCTCAGGCGTGCTACGTTGAATGCGCTTGCCCAGCCGAACAGTTTTCCCGCTGAGAGGGAGGTTAACTCAGGACTCAAGGAGAAGCTGCTCCCGGGAGAAGCAGCCGCTACACAGACGACTACGAGCAGGTTGCATTAAAAACTAATTAAAACGTTTGACGTCACAGCATCATTCCTGGGAGGATTAGGCCCATTTCATCCACCGCATAATGTTGGCTGCCCTGCATTCACCATTTCGACAGCTTGAGAGTGGCGTGGGTTCAAAGGTCATTTGTATGAACAAACAAGTGCAGCAGACTTGATGAAACAAATAAGTAAGCGGACGACCCTTCTAAAAGATCGAGATTGTAAATCACCTATGTAAGATCCCGCATGGGGTGCACGCACATATGCACAGAAAAGAAAGCAACATTGAGGTGTGCACTTAGCAAATTAAAGCACGTCAGATGAGACCACATGATTTAAAAAAAAAAAAAAAGTGTAACGTTTGGAGTGCGAGTTTGAATTTGCCTTGTGGTGGTGTTGCGTTTGCAGAAGGTCCACTCACCCATGACGACCTCGCTGGTGTTATGCAGATACACAATGGGCGCCAAGCGACCTCACGCACACCCTTTTGTGGCACTTCCCCACCAATGAGACGCCACGGGCGGGCCTGCGACTCCCTGAGAAAGCAGTAGGTGGGCGGGGCTCCGAGAGAGAACACAAACTCTGCTTATGGGGTCACTTTAAGGACACACAGTCCCAAAAAAAAAAATCTGTGTGTCTTCTTTAGGTTAAAGAGTTGATTTTTTCCATTTGTCCAGACTGGATATTATTTCTTCTGTAACAAAAATTTTTTAAAAAACCTCCATTATCTGAACAAATGAATAAAATCCACCACTTAAGGACACGTTGGATGGAAAAGACTAGATCGTCGATTTCCTCCGTGAACATTTGCAAACACGTTCCTGGGAGGGAGACCTTCTCAATTTTGCAGAATCCCTCCCCCACACCTCAAATTTCACCGGCCATGACGATTCAGAGCCACTTCCAAATTTCCAAGACTCAAACACAAATTCCTACAGACACAAATCAGGCAGGCAGAAGCAACAAGTTCAAAAGCCAAAAGGTAAGCAGAGCTGCACAGACTGTGATGAGACACTAAGATAAGCATCAGCGTCTGATGAGCGGCACACGCGTGTGATTGCTCGGCGACGGCCTGTTTGGTGAGCGCCACAAGCAAACAATGTCGTGTTTGAAGTGTGGGCTCCTCAAGTAAAAATGCTTTTACCGTCTTGGCCACCACTCACTTTTTTTTTTTTTGCCTTGCCTAGCTCCACCCACAGTCGGCGCGGTAATTAAAGCCAAGCGGGCCGTTTGATCATCCCGCCGCCGCAGTCGCCCCAGGGGTGAGCAGTGGCTTAACCTTAACCTTTCCCCTCAAAACAGGCTCATTTCAGCAAGACAAGCAAATTCTGCTGTAATTGTGGATTCATTTGGGGTAGTTTCACCTCCAAGGGCTCTCAGCAAGAACTTGTTTTTTTTTTTTCTACGAAGGTCATCTTCTGTTGAGCGACAAAGAAGCGGAAAATGATTGACAGCTGCCAACTTGTCGCATTCAAGAGAAATCATTGACAATAAAAGCCTGAGCAATAGTTGACCATAAAAAGATTTTTATAGTGGAAAACAGGAAATGGCATTAGCATAATTCAGGTGTCTCATTGGCCCCGCCCACCCTAACCATGTGACCACCGATGACAATGTCAGGTGATTGGGAGGAACCCACACACAGGAAGTGACACCACCCAAATAGGAGAAAGGGTGACGTCATGTTTGACCTTTGAGGAGCTCGTCGCTCATCATGTGGAATTTAGGCTACATGTTATAGTTAGCGTTAGCATGTAGCAACAGGTCAATGCAAACAAAGCGGCTCGAACGTTTACACTGAGTATTCTGATTGGCCCGCTGTTCTTGAGTGGGTGGGACTTAAGCAAATTGAGCTCAATTTGGAGGCCAGATGCTAAACGTTAGCTTGGGAGGTTAGCGTATGTGTTTCAACACTTTGCAGTCGTGACGACTTCATGAGTTTCTCACAAGTTTAGAACGTCAATTGTGAATGTCGCATCAAAGTCAGACGCTAGCAGACTTTGCAGCCGTGCGTCTCGACAGTCCTACTGGTCCACTTTGGGTCCTCGAATGAGCTTGACAGATCTGGAACAACCTTCAGCTTTGGTCCATTTGTTGGCGCTCATCTTGGATCGACTGGGCCGCCTCGGTCCTGCTCTTCATGGTTATCTTCCACTCATCACCGACTTCCTCTCCGATCATGATCCTGGTCTCCCTGCGCTCCTTAGTGGCCTCATTCCGGTCTTCATTCTCCTTCTCTTCTTCTTCTTCTTCACTGTCCACCTCCATTGTCAGATCTTCTTGGTCTATTTTGGCATTCTCCACTGGTTCTTCTGTCTTCTGGCCGTGCAACTCATTGTTCTCTTCCGAGTTCATGTTGGAATCTGCCCGTGGTTGTTTTTCCACTTGAACGTCCGTCTCTGTGTTCGCTTTGCTTTTCTCTTGCCCTTCCATTTTGGTGTCGGCCCCTGGTTCTTCTTCCTCCTGAGAGTCCTCCTCGTTTCTCTCTTCGGGTTTCTCTGCAGACGTCTGGTCATCGTCTGAGTCCTCCTCATCCACTGCATCCTCTAATTCCAGACGGTCCAAACTCTCTTCAGAAGGCAGCAGTATCGTTTCAAGTTTCTCCAGGAGGTTCTGCTGGTTGTCCTCTCGGTCGGGACCTTCCTCGCCGGGGTCTGTCCTCGGCAGGATCCCCGTAATCTCGAAGGAGGTCCTCCACGGCGGCCGGAGGACTTTAAGGCGCGTCAATGCTTGAGCCGTCCAGCGGACCAGCATTTGAGCAGCAGTGTCTTGCAGTTTTCCCGGCGCCGCCTCTTCTGGCCCTTTCTGGTCATCAGCGCTGAACTTGTTCCAACAAGCCCGGAAGAAACGCTCCAGAGCCGGTTTGACGCAGAGGTCCAGAGGCTGCAAGAGGAAGGAACATCCTTCAGGGATCACGGCCGGAAGAGTGCCTGCTCCGCTAAGGTGGCCGAGAGAAACGTCTCCCGCATGGTCTTGGTGCTGGTCCAACACCAACATGGACTTCCTGTGGTGAACTGGCCCGGAAAGATAGTGAAGCCAAATCTTTTGAGTCCAGACCTTGAAGGCCTCCGCAGCGGACAGGTTCTGCGAAGTGACTTCAAGCACAACAAAGTCCGGCAGCACTTCGTCGGCCAGCTGTCTGTTGGTCAGCACCAAGGCAGGCAGCATGGTTCCGTCGGCCAGTGCCGACAGACACACGATGACCAGCGGTACCAAGCCTGTGAACTGCAATGCCTCGGCGCGGTGCTGCCGGTCCTGAAAGCTGCTGGGATCCACAAAGAGGCAAAACTCATCCATCACGGCGATAGAACTCTCGGGAAGATGGTGAACACGGATCGCTCTATGGGTGAACTCCTTGAAGGACTGCACGCTAGCCTGCAGGGCCAGCGGCAGACGGCGAGCCGGCGCGCGCCTCCTGCCGGCGGAGGTCGGGCCGAGCCGGTACCGAAGCATGAAGAGCACAGCCCAGTCGTACGACATCTGGAAGGTGTCGCCCAAGGCGCCGTTCTTGTTGAGCGCTGCCGCTTTGTGGAAGAAGACGCTCTCGCTGACAGGAAGCTGCTGCTCACGCTGGCTCAGCACCCAGGCCACCAGACGGGCCTCGCCATCCCCTTGGGCTTGCAACCCAACTTCTTCCCGGTTGATTTGGTTCAGATGCTTCCTGGCCGCCCTCAGCCAAAACCGGATGAGCCGCGGCTCGGTGGCGAAGACCATGGAAGCCTGGCGCAGTCCACTGCACAAGGCCAGCAATGCCACCCTCAGCTGGTGGGCCGGCAGGAAGTCCACTCGCTCTTTGGGGGCGGAGCCGGCCGATTGGATCCTGACATCTGCCGGACGAGGCGAGGGGGGCGGAGAAGGCGCCTCCTCTTTTATATGTTGGTATTCCTCAGGCTGGTCCTCTCCTTCGTCTTCAGAGAAGTCTAAGTCCTCAAGTGGGGCCAGATGGTCTTGGACTTTGTCGGACTCCGCCTCGCTGCTGTCACACACAAGTCAGACACCAAGATGGTGACACAATTTAATTTGCTGATCGCAAACCCTCTAGGGAAAAGTCAACTCCTTAATCTCGGGCTGGGCTATGAACCGATTTATTTTGGACCATCGTGCCACAAGCGTATTTGTGGGGTCTCACACCCATGTTGGAAGAGAACACCAGGCTGCCTCTCAGGCTCAGATCAAAATCACCTCAAAAGGTGTTCTGCCGGATTAGATTGACATTTTATTAATGCCGCTGGATTAACAAGGGGGATTCCATTTCAATTTACATGTGATTCTCTCCGGGTGAGAAAGTAAGTTTCCAAGGGACAAACAATTGGCCGAGGTCCCTTTGCCTCACCTGTGCAAGAGCGCAAGAGAGTCACAGGAGAACCGGCCACTTGATGTTAAATTATAAGAGTAATCCAATTCATTGAGGGGCATGTTTACACTCATGTTGAGAAAAAAAGTGACATTTTACATGACAACACGATTATTTTCACATGATTTGAATTTGTATTTCTCTTATTTCTGTCAAAGTGGAAAATTATGCAAATCCCCGAAGCAAAACTTGTCTGGCACAATGTTACTATGCAAAATAGAAAATGAGAGCCCAGCCCGAGCAAAAACCTGAGCAACAAACTGCAATTACCTTCGGACGCTGTCGAGGAATCCGACTTCCGTCGGGCCTGCGGAGAACAATAGACAGCTTGAAACAGCAATTTTTATCAGCGCTGAGACCTTCAGATGACCTTGTGAGAGCACAGACCAACCTTTGTCGAGAGGCGACAGGCCGTGAAACTCCCAGAAGCATCGCGGCTCATTGCATAGTCCCGCCCCGCACGCCACGCAGCCCCAGACGCCGCCGTCGTTGTTCCCATTACAGTGCTGGCACCTCTTGGACAAGCCACCGATCTTGCCCATGCGGTGTCGGCGTTGGACGCTCGGGTCGGCCGTCTCCGCCTTGGACCGGCCGGGGCCAGGGCTCCTGTCCGAGGGCTTGTGGGCGCACTCGGCCAGCTGGACACCCAGCCGCTTGCGGAAGTTGACCTGCATGAAGAGGCCGTCTCGCACCCAGGCCGGCGGGTTGTCTTTGCGGCTCTCGCGCAGGACGATGAAGGCGTTGACCACGGTCAAGTTGACCAGGAACCAGAAGAGTGTACGCCAGTGGCGGTCCTGCAGGATTCCACCCATCGGATTGCAGGCCAGCAGCTGCTTGCAGATGTCCACCCCTCGCATGTTCTCCTGCAGGAGTCGGAAGGCCATGGGCCGCTTCATGGGATCCAAGCCGCCCACTTTGGTCTGTGAGCGCCTCCACACCGTGTCCGCTTCCCCCGCGTGGGCGTTTGTGGAAAGGCAGCCCATCTCCTTAGTGTCCTTCCAGCGTGTGGCCAGCAGGGGACCCAAGCGCCTCTGCAGGAAGTTTCCAGGTTTGTCCAGCTGGCCGTCCTTCCACAGCGCCGCCGGCAGGATTGGACTGGGCGGAGGGAAGGAGCTGGAGGCGTAGATGCCCTTCTCCAGAAGCTTCTCCATCAGAGGGACGGATGTGAGTGAGTTGGCCAAGTAGATCTGGTGCTGCTTGTCCTCCAGACCCTTGACCAGCTCCTGCACCACGTCCGAGCCCGCCTCCCGGCTCGACTTCTCGCCGGTCTGGATGAAGATGCGGTGGCAGTAGCCAGATTTGGAGTCGCACAACAGCCACACCTGAGGCTGAACCTTGGAACTCCCCGGTCCCAGGTCCCCCTCCAAGCTGGGAAGCAGTGCCCTGTCCACGCTCAGGCAGCAGTTGGGCCGGTAGGCATCCCACATTGCGCCGCTCAGAATGTCCAGCATACGCCTGAAGACGCGCAGCGGATCGGCGACTTTGCGTCCGTGCTCGATCTCGTTGGCGCCGAAGCTTCCCATGCGGATGTTGGAGGACACTTGCATGAAGCGTTCCGGGCTCATGGTGCGCTGGAAGGTTTGGCCGTTGTGCTCGTTCCATGACCAGTACCGCGACGGCTCCGGAAGGTTCTGAACACCCATCAAGATGCACAGACCCAGGAAACCTTTGATTTCTTGTTGGGTGACCGGAACCCAGTCCCGGCAGCCCAAGCCCAGGAAGCGGCAGGACTTGGCATGGGCGTTGGTCTCTGTGGTGATCAGTTCCACCAGCGGCGTGGGAAAAAACAGGTTGAAGAAATCCACGGCATCGCCGTTCTTCAGTAGCGGCTGGCGAGGACCGCAGGGCTGAGTGAACGGCGCGATGTGCGTCTTGGTGTCTGGGTCGTCCTCAGGTCGCGTCCAACTGTCGCCCGACCTCCATTCCTGGTTGCAATTGGGTTCGTTGATGTCAAGCGCACGTGGCGTCTCTTCATCCAAGCAGAGCTGGATGTCCGGCTCCACGTACACTGCAAGCAACAAGAATTTTGAAAAAAAAAAACATAAACCCTGGTGTTACAGATTGAATCGATGCTTCTCAAATAGTCGGGGCGGAACCCAAGGGAATATGCTTTTTTTTGGCCGTACTACAATAAAGTGTAATTGCACACCCACACCAGTAGTTGGCAGTGGCGCTCTCTTTTCTCATTGTAGTAAGGGAGCAGCTTTTGCCAAATTTATTTTTATCGGATTACTAAATACAGGTACATTTGACATCTTTGCTTGATAGACAGACAGAGAAGTGTGCTTTGAAAAGGAACCGCCAGGCAGAGAAGTGTCCGGCTGCAGCCTGGGCGTTCCTGTCAGCGTTTAGTCGACCAATGAGAAGGATCCAGTTGTCAGAACGGGGCATTCCCATTAAAAAACAGAAACGCCCATTTGTGGCTGCAGCTGGACCATATTGGCCAGGCGAGGCGTTAGGAAGCACACGTTCGACTCTTGACAGGCTGCAGAGCACGCGACAGGTGGCGGCGCGCTCACCTCTGGTGCGACAGGTGGCGCTGCCGTGCTCCGGGTTGGCCAGCAGGTGTGCGGCCATCTCGTTCCCAGTCACAGATGGAAAGTCACAGTGGGAACACACCAAGAAGAAAGGACTGAAACACAACAACGCCTTTGTCAGCGAGCTACTTCCCAGTAGTCCGAGGACGGAGACGATGGCGGCGTCTCACCAGGGGGGCGGCCGCCGATGTGGGGGAACAAGCTGGTCTTTGCAGCGCGGCACGTGGTGGCTGCAATCAGATGGCAACAATCAATCACAACTGCCGTCCACGTGACCCCGCCCACTCCCCCTGGTGGGTGTGGTCTTACTGGATCATGTGGCTGGCGTATGCACGAGAGCAACAGCTGCCAAAAGCGCAGAGTAGGCAGCGTACGTGCGTGGGGTAGTGGGCCGCTATGTCGAGAACGTCGCCGCCGCACTCCAAACACCACAACCTGACACACACAAAAAGCACACATTCAATTATTTACGTTGTAATTTGTCACTGTTGTGGTCAATCACAGCCAGACCACGCCCAAATCTCTCCCCCCTTGCAAGCCCAACTGCTCCTTTAAGCGCCTTTTTCAAATATGAGTGAGGTTCGGGCGCTCACCTTCCGCCGCCCGGCCGCCCGGGTGGCGATTGTGAGGGGGTGGCCGGAGTGGGGCTGCCGAGGCCGGAAGCAGTTTGCCGCTCCGTCTTGATCTTGATGGGCTGGATGAGGCAGGAGGGGTCTTGCAGGAGCCGGGCCCCGCCCCCGACCGACGCCGCGGGAACTCTTTTCTTGCCGTACATGCGAATGGTCACCTGCGCATGCACAATATCAACATGAACGACGACGACTCGTGGAGGAGCTCTGAGCAGGAGCAGAGCTGACCTTTGAGCCCAGCGGCAGCCCCTCCAGCTTGGCGGGTCTGCGGACGCTGCGGTGGCGCTCCAGCTTGTGGCGCTTTTTGTCAGCAAGGAAGGCGAACTGCAGGCGACACCTGCTACAGTGGAAAGCCTGGCCCGCCTGACACAAGCACAAACGCAGTGTCAAGTCACTTGCAAATTACTTGTGTGTGTGCGTGTTCATGCGTCTACCTGGTGGCGCAGGACGTGCTTCTGATAACTGCCCACGTTCCTGCTGACTTTGAGGCAGAAGACGCACAGCAGGTAGCGCGAATCTCTGTGGCAGCTGGCGAAGTGTTGCAGGACGTCCGAGTAGAAGGACGAGCGGTAGAAGCACACCTGAGCAGAAGCCACAATTCATCAGGGCCCAGTTGAATGACCGGTAACTTTAACTTTAACAGCACCATCAAGATGTTAGTTGTGGCTATTTTTTAAGTGCTCTACAAAAAAAAAAAAGTTGAGGCCAGCTCTTGTTCGTTTTGGCCCCTCTCACAGGTGTTGAACCCAAAGGGAACAATGAGCAGGAGGCCACGCCCACCTGGCAGACGTAGGGCATCTCTCCCGGCTTGTGATTGGCCTTCATGTGGTTGAGGAAGGCCGGCTCGTTGTCAAAGGCCCACTCGCAGATACGACACGTACCTGCGGACACCCGACGGGCGTCAAGTCAGCTGGCGATGGTCGTACGTGAGCTAACCTACAGGAGGACTTACAGGAGGAGGGGGCGGGGCCGTGAACCCGCTCGCGGTGGCCCTGAAGATGAGCGCCATTCGAAAACTGGCGGAAGCAGAACGCGCACATCTTCTGGTCGTCGCCTCCTCGGATCAGCGGCGAGTGCTGAAGCGTGTGCTGCACCAACCTGCACGACACTTTCCTGACATCAACTGTGCATGGCTCCTTAAATGTGGCGAAAAAGAGCCCGAATGAAACAGCCGAGGCACACCTGAGGTTGTCGCTAATTGAGCGCTCACAAATGCTGCAGTTGAAGGCGTCGGCGTCGACCGACTGCTGGTACTTCCTCCTCAGAGGCTGCTCGACCCCGGCCGTCCCGTAGTAGAACTCGTCCACACTGAGGACCACCTTGGTTGGCGGCACGCTCGAGTAGGGCGCAGAGCCAGGAGCTGGCGGGTCATGTGACACACAAGCAAATAGCATTAGTGTGATGTCATACAAGAAGCTAACTTGAAGAGAATGTTGTTTATTATCAAAATAAGAAAAACACTGAAACAAAACGCGAACAGATGCTGCTGTGCTGCAGCGTTGTGTGGGCGAGAACAGGCAAACCTGATGAGTTGGAGGCTTTGGCGCCGACTAGCTGTGGCAACTGGAAGTTCACTGAAGAAAAAAAATGGGCACAAAAAGTTAAAAAAAACAAAAAACCCTCAATCAATCAATGGCTAAATTCACAGGATGCATTCTTTAAAGACGAAGCAGGACGTCACTTACGGCCCGACTTGACCTCACGTAGTTTACAAATTCTAGAAAGACAATTTGCAGGCAGGGTCCTTCGACGCCATCAGAGGCTCCTCCTCACGTACATCCGCGGACCGCATTAACCATATCGAATTTGGACATCCTTAATGTGAATTTGGACACCACGTGCGGTCAAGTTGCGCCGGAATTGATGTCATGTGGCTGAAAATGAGAAAATGAGTGGACTGAGCAGTTGGATGCACCCACTGACCTTGGTGCCCCCTGCTGGCGTGGAGGCTCAGCTGGACAGGAGCTCCTGAGAGGACATGCCCCAGGGGGAAGGCAGGAGACACGCCCAGGGTGGGCGGGACCACGGGCGCTGTGCAGACAATAAAGAAAGAAAAGCGGTCAGTGCAAAAGGTGAACGCAGGGTTTTTATTGTTTGAGCTTGATGAGAACAGCGCAACCTACAGGGCATCGGCGGGAGGTTGACAATAAGCGAGGGTCCGGGTGACGGCAGCGGCAACGCCTGAGCCGGAACGACACACACACACATGAACTATCATACAACTGAAGACAAATTCCTGGTGTGCTTTACATACTTGGCCAATATAGATGATTCTGATTCAGAGATCGGGCAAGGGAGAGCAACATAAGCTGCACAACGGGTTTCGCCCATTTATTCCGATTGAGGAGACTATAGGGTGAATTTTCATTCCGTTTCATTCGGGTTGATTCTGAATCGTAATAGGAGACTCCAAAATATTGTAAGCCCGGCTTATGTAAACAATATATGCAGTCTGTACCGCGCATGCATGTTATGTAAATATAAATATGCACATACACATGTGTATGGTTTTGAGTACCTGGGTGGTGAGGAGCAGGTGTGCCCCCCCACTGGTCTGTGTCAGGATGAAGGGCGGGGCCTGAGACAATGCGGGCGTGGCACAGGAGGTCGCAAGAGGCGGAGCCACCATTGGCTTCAGTGATGACGACAAAGAAGCTGAGGAAGACAAACGCATTCAAGACAAACGTCCTCATTTTTAGTAAACACTTCATCGTGCATTGAATATATATATATTTTATATATATTCAGCGATTTATTCAATACAATTTAAAAGGTTAGTTATGCACATTTGAACTTGATGCATAAGAAAACTTTTGCAAAGAAATAGTTATTGGCAAAATAGTAGTGAACGTGAAGTGGAGTGAATTTCAGCAGGTCTCCTCTTTTCCAGGCAACCAAAGAGGGTGCATATTCTGGCGGGCAGTATTTAACCTCATAGATGAGCCAAACAGATGAACCCTGACCTCAAGACACTTACTGCACATTCCTAAGATAATTTTTAGGATCTGTAGAAAATATGAGCAAGATCCCTTTCCAAAAGTGTTCGCCAAATAAATGTGCTGGCACTTTGATCTATATGGTAATGCAGTTAAAGTCACCACGTTCAATAAACTACTTCATAATTTGGGGGATTTTGTCAGTAACGATGCGATTAATCGTGATTATTCTCAACACAGCATTTGCAACGAACTACCTGGCTCATTGTCGTCAAGGTCGTCTTCGTCCACGCCATCGTCTACCTGCTGCCACGGTTCCAGCTCCTCCTCTTCACACTCCATAAACAACTCCGTGTCCATGTTGCTATGGAAACAAGATCACGCCGTCATGCGAAGAACACACGCTACACGTAGGGCGGGGTGGAGGCATCCCCACGTGGAAGAAGGCCAGTGTTTGGCAATTCTTGGGCCACATGCAGAAGAACACACTGGTCACCAGTCAATATGAACAAACACTGGACTGGTCGCCAGTCAATGTGAAGATCCGAAAAGAGAACCTTCAGTATGCGATCAACGTGCTAACCACCAGTAGTCCGTGCTGTCCGGCAAGACACACAAAACGGATAATAGCGAAGAATGAAAGTGACGCGTGTGCTTAATTTGTTGATTTATATACTAGGCTAAGCTAAGATAAACAAAACTAAGCTCAAATAAGATAAGAGTCGTGTCAGCGTTTCCGCTGGGCTGACATGTAATGCGTGGCGGCGGCTCCAGAGGTCGCTGCCACGTCCTTTCTCGTCTATAGTGATGTCTTTTTGTCTTTCTTCTTCTGTCTTCAGTCGCGACGGCTCAAAAGGCGCCCGCCAATTGATCGGAAAAAAAGACACAAGCTAAAAGTTTGGCCAGCGGAGGCGGACGCGAAGGCTGCTTCAGTCTGTTCGCTTCGGTTTGGCTGCGCGTCGTTGGCTTGGCCAAGCGCCGCCCCTCCGGTGCACCGAGCGCTCCCTCCGTGCTCCCGCCCAGCGGGGAGGCGAGGTTCAGTTCGTCTGCGGGGCGAGCGCAACCGAAACCAGTAGAAACGCTCTTACCTGCGGCGTGAAAAGGGAAGTCCAACAGCACAGCAGCACGACCAGCCAACCAACGCGGCCGGACCGACGCACGGACGGACAGCAACAGACAAAAACGCGGGGGCGGGACTTCCGGTTGAGGTTTGCGTTTGTGCCACAGATTGGTTGGCGTTGGCTACGTCACTTCCTGGTAGGCGGTGTGCGTTGCATTATGCACAATAATAACGCGATAACTAAAAAAATATATAATAATAAAACGATAGTTACGGTGTTTGATTTATGCCACAATTACGGAAGAGTAATCTAAAAATAGCTCGTACAAAAGTGTGTTTTGCGTGCAGCCAACGTGAAACATCGCGTACAAAAGCATGTTTTACGCGTTCAAAAAATGTGTGTCGCGCGTACAAACCCGTTCACACGCATGCAAAATTAAAGCCAACAGAACAGCACATGAAGAAGAACGACAAGACATTGAGAGCAAGCATCATTTGAGTTGCGTCGTCCTGCTTCTGGGCGGAGCTACACGTTGTGACGTCACTAGGACGCAACACACGCGGATCAAAAATGATGGAGAAAGAAAAAAATTACTGAATTGAATATATTGAATGCAGTTTGGCGTTTAACTGAAATGACATTGACTTAATTTCATTAGAAATTAATTCAAGTAAAAATGACATTAATTGCCTGTGTCTCTAGGTACACACAAGATTCATTAAAATACTAATATGAAATCATTTATATATCGTAGAGTAGATACACACATGCTGTCTGTCCTCTTTGACAGGAAGTCATGAGTTCATTTTGCATGTGTGTGCTTTTTAATCCTATCTAATCAGATTTAATCTGGCCCCGCCCCATCCGTGTTCTGTCCCGGCTCGCTGGCCTGCACACCAGAATGCAGCAATCTGAAAAGCAGAACCCTCTATGGACTGGAACACTAGAGACCTGAACAGAGTGTAGAGTAGAACACTCTGTGGAGCGGCGCACTTTGTGGACGGGAACACTCCCTAGACCGGAACACTCTTTAGATTACTCTGTTGACCGGAACACTCTGTGGACTGGAACGCTCTGTAGACCAGCGCAGTGCGTTCGCACACCATGCCAGCCGAGCCCGGGTTCCTGGTTCAGCTGTGGCCTGGTGTTGGGTTAGAGGCCGAGGCTGAGGCGGCGGTTTCGGAGGGTCAAGGGGGCATGATGCTTCGGAGCGGTGCCCTGCTTGGAGCAGTCCTGGTCATCTGTGAGAACATCATCCGCTCAATGTTACCAATAACCTTGGCTCATCTTCTGATCAACAATCTGGGTGTGTGCATGTGCTCAGGCATGGCAGTGTTGCGCAGGTGGATCGGCGGCGGCGTTTGCCGCAGTGGCGAGCGCCAGGACGGGAAGACGGTGCTGGTGACGGGCGCCAACACGGGCATCGGCAAGGAGACGTGCAGAGAGTTGGCAAGGCGAGGTGAACTTCCCAAGGAAGTTGACACTTTGTGATGATGTCACCACTGTGATGTAAGATGGAGGTACACAAGTGCGCTTGGAGCATCATGACATCACAGGTCAGCGTTTGTGCTGAGGCTCAGAAAGGCTGCGTAAGCTGATTAAGCAGATGATTACTTCCTCTTGCAACCTTTAATACGTCAGTTGTGTTTGCTGTTAAACGGATTATTACTTCCTGTTGTACAGATGAATACTTTTTTTCTTTGTGTTGTTAGCCACAATTTGAGTTTTGGTCAAGCTTGGGTTTCACCACCGTTCAAGTGATGTGAAAAAAACTGGGAAAATCCAAGCATCTGCTTTTAACCATCATGATGACCAGACCACAGTCGATGGCGACCATTCATTACTGAGCTTTGGCCACCAGCACAGCTTTTGAGTAGAAGATTAAGACTCGACAGTGAATCTCAGCTTGTTTCGGCAATTCATGAGGGAGACAGTCAGACAAGTTTTAGCGGCTGACACGCCAACACCGCATGCATTATGTAACGTATGCTGTCATTAGAGTGTGTGAGGCTGTAGGGAGTAGAAAGTGAAAAACGTTCAACTCGAGTTAGCGCTGCTCACATCCGCTTTCTTTGACATATGAGTGGTGAGGAAAGATTATTTTGCATTATTTTGGGTGTTTTGTCATTGTTGAGGTGTCCCAAAAGCAAAAAGTAAATGTTGTGCTTGGCAGGTGACTTTTCACAAAAAAAGTCAATTTTGGTTGGAAAGTGGTGGTTTTGGTGAGAGCAACTCATGTTCTAAGGCTGATTACTAAAGAAGGGAAAAAACAAAAAGAATCTTGTTTGGTTTTGTTTTGTTCTCGTGAAAGAAGATTGTCGATTTTCTTTTAGTAGTGGGCTGCTTCGAACCCGAAATTCTGTCGATCTTCATAGATGAAATGGAGTTGTTATTGGGACTTTTCATCTTTTGCTTTGTCCCAATGTGCATTCGTGACACTTTCAAAAATCAGTTGATTTCTTGACATTTTCGCCTGTTACGTTTTTGCACAATCTGGGGCTATTTTGCTTAATTAGGAACATTTTTTTTGGGTGGGGGGGGTGATTTATGAGTAAATTGAGTTCTGGAACAAATGGAACTGGGAGGTGATGACATGGTTCCCCTCAGGTGCCCGCGTGGTGATGGCGTGCAGGGACCTGTCTCGGGCCGAGCAGGCGGCAGAGGACATCCGCAAGTCCACGGGCAACGGCAACGTGGTGATCCGACACTTAGACCTGGCCTCCCTCTACTCGGTCCGACACTTCGCCAAAGATTTCCTGGACAGCGAGGACAGACTGGACATCCTCATCAACAACGCCGGTACAGTTGCTCATCTCTTGGCTTTCTGCCCCTCTGTCAGTTTGTCCATCCCCGTGTCCGTGCGCATGTCTCACCGTGCGTGTGTTCAGGTGTGATGATGTGTCCCAAATGGCTGACGGAGGATGGCTTTGAGACTCAGTTTGCCGTCAATCATCTGTCTCACTTCCTTCTGACCAATCTGCTGCTCCCAAAGCTGAAGAGCTCCGCCCCCAGCCGTGTGGTCACCGTGTCGTCCATCGCCCACCGAGGAGGTTTGATATCTCTAAATGAGAGGGCTAGCATGCGCGAGCTAGCATGCGCGAGCTAGCATGCGCGAGCTAGCATGCGCGAGCTAGCATGCGCGAGCTAGCATGCGCAAGCTAGCATGCGCAAGCTAGCATGCGCAAGCTAGCATGCGCGGAAAAAAAAAAGAGGTTTGATCTTTGACGGCTTAGCTTGCCGTGACGCTTCACTAACGTCTGAGCGTTTGTTTGTGTTCAGGTCACATCGACTTTTCCGATTTGTTCTTCAGCTCTCGTCCGTACAGTCCGCTGCAGAGCTACCGGCAGAGCAAGCTTGCTAATGTGCTCTTTAGCAGAGAACTAGCGCGCCGACTCCGAGGTCACGCACGCACACACGCACGCATGCACACACACACTCAGTTTTCAGCAGACAGCTGTGAGGAGGAATTCCTTTTTTGGGTTCATTTTGGAGCCTATTTGTTGGGATTCATTTACATTTGGTTGACTTGCTGACAAAACTCTTTTCGGTGCTGTGTCAAATTAAAATTACATTTACAGGGACTTTAGCTGGTGCTAGCATAAGCTAATTTGCGGTAATAAAAGCTAACGTGCTAGCTTGGGGGAAAAAAGCACACGCGTAAGCATCTTCTTAATGATGTCATCAAAAGTGTAACAAAACAATTTACACCATACCCACCAGACTTGACGCCTTATTAGTGCCACATGAGCTGGCGCCGTTGCGGTGACGCTGTGCATTTGGGGCTCAGGTTCGGGAGTGAGCTCGTTCTGCGTGCATCCCGGCGTCATCCGGACCGAGCTGGGCCGCCACGTGGAGGGTTGGTTCCCTCTGTTGGGGGCGCTGCTGAGGTTGCCCGCCATGCTGCTCATGAAGACACCGCGCCAGGGCAGCCAGACCAGTTTGTACTGCGCCGTCACGCCGGGATTGGAGGACCAGTCGGGGAGCTACTTCAGGTAAAAAACTGCTAAGCATGTTCACTCATATCTTAAGTATAAAACTGAGCCGTGAGTCAAATGAAATTTGCTTGCGTTGTGTTCAGCGACTGCGCCGTGAAGGAGACGGCGCCGGAGGGGCGGGACGACGAGGTGGCCGACAGGCTGTGGAGGGAGAGCGCGCGATTGGTCGAAATCCCAGATACATGCTGAGCTGACCCTCTTTGGATTGGTGCAACCCCGCCCTCTGGCGCCAGCAAGCTCGCTAGCCCGACCAGCCGTGTCGTTAATGTAGCAAGGCCAGATCACGAGTTTCGTTCAAATAAAATCAGAAATGAAGATGACAACTCAAGTTAAGATTGGAAGTTGAGTTCATAAGATGAGACCCGAGGTTAAGCTAAAAACATGAAGCGAATAAAAAAACATTTTAATAACAATTGTGTCACGTGATATTTGTTGTGGCAAAACAGTCAAACTCAATCAACTCGTGAAAATGTCTGCGAGCAAGACGTTCTCAATTTTGCCCAAATGTGATGCTGCGCTTCAACCCCCATGAGCCTGCCCCACATAGGGCCCCCCTCGCCATCACTTTGAAGCTTGGCTGGGTGAAGATCCGGAATCATTTTCAAGACACGGACAGATGACGATGTCTGAAAAAACACTGTGACAAAGTCAAAAGCTAAGTTTTGTCGGTCATTCAATTAGCGTTCGCTCTAAGTGTGAGCTTCTGATAGGTGATGAAGTTGTCGCCTGATGTGCAAAGATTTTGGAGGAGGCTGGCCAGCAGAGGGTTGCCGAGAAGCCGCTGAGCCAGTAGGGGGTGAAGGCGAGCAGGGGGGAGGAGGGGGGGGGTGGTCAGAGCAACCGGACACCGAGCGATGCATCGCCGGCTGCTGTCCACTCACATGACGCCAAAGGCCGGAGGAGGTTCGGCAGAGTCTGCGGGGCCCAAGTGGAGGCGCTTTGAGCCGCCTTGGACCGCCACGATGCTCGCCGGCCAGCCCGACATCAACAGTGACACAACAAATTCAACAACAACAATGAAGCACAACAAACTCGCCGATAGTAATACGGTAAGTACACGCACGCACACACCTCGAAAAAAGAAGAGTACAAAACGAAGGCACAGAAAGACGAAAGATAACTGAAAATTAATGCCGGCTTTTATTTTGAAACTAACGAACTTGCTGGGTGGCCTGAAACCAGCTTCCGCTTTGCAAAGTTTCAAAATAAAACAACGTCCGTGCCACTAGTAAAGAACCTTTTCCTAGCTGAAAATGAGTAGACACGAAAACAAAAGCATATATTTTGTCGCACAAAAGCTGTACTCAAAACTTTATGTATAGAGTACATGCATGTACTTTTTTTTACTGTGTGCGTATGCAGTCGACCTCGGTCCATTGGAATGCAGTGAGGAGGAACCAATCCTGAAAAAAAATTGAAATTGGGACCAAAAAAACGAATATTTGAATACGAGTGTGTACTTTATATACTAAGTACATTCAAAGAAAAGCGACTTATCGTTCCATTTACAAACATGATGCTCAAGAGAGAAAAACGATTTCTTGCTTTCATTTTGGTGATTTTTTTGGTCTCAGTTTGGTTCATTAAAATTCATTCAATAATTTTATACAGTATATCATTAACGTATTGCTTTATTGTAACTATAATAACAATGTTATATTCACAAAAATAATGCCATTCTTCTGCTTCATTTAAATGCCCCCACATTACACCGGCCCCCACTCTGGCAGTCCTCAAATGACTTTCCTTAAGTCACTATCTACTATTCAATGTTGTATTGATTTGGTGGTTTCTTGTTTTGATCTTTTATAGCCTGTAATATTTAAAATGAAATCTACAACACTTTAGTCAGGCCTTTTGTTTTAAAATCTACTCTACAAATCATTCTGGGTTGAATCGAATCCATCCACTGAATCCAATTCACCGTTGTTCCAAAGTCATTCCGATATACAAATACGTCCTCTGTGCTCTCCTGCAGGTCGCTTCCATTTTGTCTTGTCAAGTGGACAAGGCGGACAAAGCGGGCTGGCTGCGAAGGTTCTGCGGTAAAGGAATGTTCCGGGAGATCTGGAAGAACCGCTTCGTCATCCTCAAAGACCAACAGCTGATGGTCTGCGAGAAAGAGGTGGGGCCCACCGTTTTTTGTTTTTTTTTTTTTGTTTCTTTTTTGGCGGGGTGGTGCTTGTTCATGAGCAACACCTGTCACCTCAGCACATAACATTTTGGTTGTGAGATGACACTTTTCTCAGGTTGAAACTGTCAAACAACTTCTATGAGAGTCATATTACACTGGACACACACACACACACACGCAGGCTGGGGTGTGTGTGCGTGTCTGTGTGTGTGAGGGGGGCCTGTCCCGAACTGAACATTGGTTAATAATGGATGTTGTTTCCATGACGATAAGACCTGCAAACGCCTGACTATGTGTGTGTGCGTGTGTGTGTGTGTGCTTAGTGGACTATAATGCTAACAATGCTAACTTGTATGAAAGTGAACGAATCATAAATACATTTGTTACTCAATAAAAACTCAAACCCCAAATGATTGACGTGTGAGTGGTTAAGCGCTAATTTGTAATGCGTGAGCCGAGTTTGGCTGTGTGAGCCGCAGGGTCGCGCAGGCGCTGACGAGGTTTTGGACTTGAGCCACTTCGGCTGCTGCGACGACGTCAAGAACCACAAAAAGAAAAGTCGAAGCAAAAAGAATCACAGCAAGTTTACGCTTCAACGATGCTGCTCGGCACAGAACACGGTACGCACGTGCGGGGACACTCGTGCACATGCTTGAATTATAGCGTGCCGTTACGTGTGTGTGTGTGTTGGCGTTTTAGGTGGTGAGCGTTCTGTTCCTGGCAGTGAGTCCAGAGGACAAAGAGTCGTGGATCAGTGTGCTCAACGTCGCCATCACGAGGGCCAAGAACAAAATTCTGGATCAGGTAGTAGTCGTGCCTCGTGGCCCGAACACGCCACACACATGATATTCCTGCTCGAATGACCACAAAGAGTCCAAAATCACGGTTCAGTCCAAAGCCATGATGACTTGTGTCTTGGAGTACAAAACAGGTGTTGCATCTCCAAGCAGGGGCGGAGCTACGTGGTGCCCACCCCACATCCAGAGGAGGTTCTGATAAAAGTGACGCATACGTGCACGCGCCTGCGTACGTGTTGTCTTCTGTTCTGTCAGGCTACACTCCAAGCAACAAACAAACGAGGCTGTTTCACAGGTGGCTTCGCTTTGCCACATCCAATATGGCTGCCATACAGGGATGGCGCTGCACCGGCGCTAGGGGGTGCTATAACCCTGTCAGAAATCTTACGTAGCCCAGTTCTGCCCTGCCAACATTTGATTTTATATTCTAATATATTTGTATTTTCTCAGCAAATCTTAGAGATCGCCCCTGCTGCCATGTCAACAGGCTATTCAGTACTCAAGGCGGGCACGGTGTAGATGTTGTCCAGATTCACTATTTGTGGGAATAATGTTGAGACCGATCGCTCCCGTTATGTATGATGCTAATTGATAGGATGCGCAGCTCCACAGCAACAAGATGCGTCAGACGGGCACGCTTCTGCTGCTATTAGAAATGTAAATATAAGCCACGCCTAACCTCGTCATGTGACATTGTAGAGGCAGTTCAGAAGTCAAACGACAAGTGGCAACCGGTGTTTTAGGCTGCCGACAGGAACTGGGCCCCGTTTACACCCAAATGTGTTATTTGCACTGCAGGTGACGGCGAATGAAGGTCAGCTGTGTCACCTGACCCGAGGCCGAGCCCGGATCTGTCATGGCCGCCGCCCGCCGAGCCGAGGCCACCTGCTGACTGTGGTCAGTCACCACTTGCGACATTTTCTGCTTACTACTTCCTGTTCTGTTTGTCCACTTTCTGTTCTGTATGCTGTGTGGGTCCGTCATAAGTTGTCCGGGCACCTTTTTTCCAGGCGTCCTCATCAGACGGGACGGTGACTTTGGATCTGATTCACGAGGAAGATATTTCAGCCCCATGCAAACCCAAGAGCGGTGACCCAGAAGTATCCCCGCCAACCCTGGACCATTACGGGCCCAGAGCCCGTGGGGAACTCTTCGCCGGGACTGCCGAAGCGTCTGGGAAGTCGCAGAGTCTCCTTCGTGAAGGGCAGTGGACAGATTCTGGACGGACATTCGGGTCGGGAAAAGAATCCAGGACATCCCAGGAGAACCGCTGCGCCTCCATGGACGAGATTCCCAACCACTGGGACAAGAACCGGGCCGTTCCACCGTGCTCGGACTCCTGCGCTTCCATCAGCCGCCTGGACCGCCTCATCAGCCTCAAGTTGGCGCAAACGGAGCGGCTGATGGCGACCACGCACAACCTGCCCGAGTCGTACCGACCCGAAGGCCAAGACGGAAAACGGACAGAGTCGGTGGAGGAAATGAGAGTGGAAGTCTCCAGCCTTCTGAAGGAGGCGCTGGAAGCCCTGCAGCTGGCCCGCCAGGTCCTGCAGGAGGTGAAGGATCTCAGGGAAAATCACTGCCAAATGGATCAGTCCCAAAACCGGAGCCGGCACCAGAACAATTCACCACCCTGAAGCCGCTAGTTGGACTATTGACTTTCAAGTTGGGATGAGGAATATGTTGTCAAGTCTGCGCTTGTTGACAGCAAATGTCAGCCATCAATCAAAGCAAACAGTGTGACAATAAAAGCAAAACAAGGTCATCTGGGTTATTCTAACTCCAACCTAACTGTGAGAAAGCTAATGTTAGCGCAACATGCTAACTGATTCCCTGGTGAATGGCAGGGATGGATGTAAGAAGCTCATTTCAAGCTTGGAAACATCACGAATGCACAGCCACCAGTAGATGGCAGCGTTGCATCATGTCACATTTGACAGTTTTTTTTTAGTGAGTTAATTGGCAGAAGTAGTTAGCAAATGTATGATCGCCACGTAAGGAGCCCCTCGATCTGGAGAGGGTAGTGCCGCTCGTGGCACGTCTTGGTTTGCTATCAGACGCCATTCCTGCAGTAGGTGTGGCTTTCTTTCGCTGCTAAAGAAATGCCGCTAGAACAAAAGCACTGTGAGCTCAAATGTTTGAGGTGTCAGAAGCCCCAAAAAATATTCATTTTCAAGTCACTATTGCGCTAGCTAGACATGGAAATCTGAAAACGCCTGACAGTCAATCAGAACCCAAAGAAAGACTTTTGACAAGTCAAGCTTTATTGAAAAACAATGACATCATATGATGACGCCAGAAAATAACAGACATTAAAATTTTTTTTTTTTTAAAAATCAACTGGCGGCACTTTCAAAGTTAAGAGTTCATTTGTATTTGCACACCAAAACCAGGACCAAGACCAGCTGATCACCAACTGTGTTTCCTGTGCCTCTTAGGTGGGCGGGGCCAGAGATCAGCAAAAGAGTGGGCGGGGTCCAGCGACACTCAACTATTGGTCATCCTCGTCTCCGTCTTCATCGTCTTCGTCGTCTCTCTTCCTCTTTTCGCCATGGAGCGCCTCGTCGTCTGAGAAGCCAATGCCAGAGTTGGTGTCCATCGCAATTTTTTTTTATCTTTCTTGCAAACTAACCTCCATCTTCATCCTCCTCCTCCTCCTCCTCTTCCACGTAGTCGCCGTCATCGTCCTCGTCCTGAAGACAAGACAATTTTGACAGACGAATTGGCCCTTGGCTGGAGTGATGAATTTAGAATTTAGGAAATATTTAGCATGCCACCCCCCATTTCATCTTGAACGAGGAGAACGCTAGCCATATTAAAAAAATATATATATCCTAATTTGAGTTTTTTTTTTTTTAGCGCTGGAATCCACTATATGAAGTCACCCACCTGGATGCCCTCCTTCATCAGGTATGACAGCCCCACCTCCTCCTCGTCCTCCTCCTCAGAGACATCATCATCATCGTCATCATCTTCATCATTCGCACCGTGTGGACCGGCGCCGTCATCCTTGTCTGTAGCACCTAAGTCCACAAAACCTTTCAAAAATCTCCCAAGATGTCCACTTGAAAGCCTTTCTGTGACGCCCCCCCCCCCAAAAAAAAAATTTTGAGTCATTGGAGGAGTGAGGCCGCATTCAACCCAATTTCATCTCGAGTGGGCCCTCGGGGACAAAGTATCCTCTCACTTCCCACAAAATCATTGAGCCTGTCCTTGGACGACTGAGCAACATCACACACGCGCACGGTGGCCAAACAACGATCACACACATGGACTGCAAATCAGTCATTGAGTAACAAAGAGTGAAAAATGTCAAATTAAAAACAAATTCGACATTAATTTGTATCAAATAATAATTATTAACCAATTTGTTATTCAGTTGAAAGCCAAAGAAAACATATGCGTCTTCAGATGAGTTTTCAATATGGACAGCGAGTGTCGCAAAAAAAAAAAAAGCGTCTCTTTGTTAGACGAATTTATCCAAACGCAAACTTATGAATGAATGACATTTTAAACCATGAAAAGAGCAATAATACGGATAAGAAGAAACGAAGAGTTGAAATTAGGCATCAAATCCAAAGTATCAACCAATTTGAGAGTCATGAAAGCGCCCTCCGGTGGACAAACTAGTGAGTTACTTTTTAAATGCCCCGGCAGGCGGAACGTTTAAATTTGAGATACCAGGCGTAGTCGAGCATGCCGTGCAAGTGTTACCGTTTTCCGAGTCCGGCATCTCATTGTCATGGCGATCATATCCATCCAGATATTTGACGTTAGGCAAGAGGCGGAAGACGGCATCGCGGTAGTCGTCCCGCGTGCTCACTTCACAACCCGACACGTCCAAAGTCTTCAGCTTCTTCAGGGGCTCCTGCGAGAGGGTGATCGGGGCCACGTCAGCGAGTTGCTGAGTACGCTACGGTGACTTCCTGCGGGTACTCACCAATGCCTCCAGGGCGGCCATGTCGCTGATCTTGTTCCCGCTGATGTTGAGGTGTGTCAGGTTTGGACACTTTTGGGCCAGCGCCTCCAAACCACCACAGATGGTGTTGCCGCTCAACTCCAACTGACAAAAAAAGAGCACACACACAAGGTTATATTACTTTTGTCATTATCAGAGATTTCATTCCTCATTTACCACCCATTTTGTGGAAAGTATACACTGAATGTTTAGCATTTTTTTTCTTAAGAATTTATCCAATGGACGCCATATGAAGCGAGGGCTGGGCTGGCCCACCTTGTGTAGTTTTGGCAATCGAGGCAGTTTGGTGAGCGACTTGAGGCCCACGTTAGCCATGCGCAGAACCTCCAGAGCCGAAAACTCCTCCGTCAAGCCGTCCACCTCGCCGTCGCCAGAACGGCACGTGTCCAAGGCCAACTCGCATAGCTGCACAACAACAACAACAACAAGTTACACTTAAGCAGCTTGAGTGTGAGTGCGCGTGTCGGTCTCGTGCTCGGTGATTGCCACGCCGTCAAGCAAATTTGGAAAGTTTGACAGACAGTCCCCGGAGACTGTCACCATGGTAACCAAGCCATAAACAACGGCGGTGTGCCAACCGGAAGCGGCACGACATTTTGGCGCCAAAGACAAGCCAAGTTGTGCTTCTTTTTTTTTTTTTTTTCGAGTCACGTGACGAGGAGTAGAAGGCGGCAAGGCCAAGCTTGAACAATGGCGGGGAAGCGAAGGAGTGACCGAAGCCAAACGTCAACATGACGTCCCGTTCCACAAGCACCACTCGGACCGTCACTCCATGATGCGACTTGCGCACATTCCTAAAGCGGGCGAGAAAGAAGACCGCGAAGAAGACGTTTGGCGCTCCGTCGCCGTTGACGCACCTCAGCTGGACTTCTGTCCTTCAGCTCCAAGTGGACCCTCTTCTTCATGTCCATGTTCATGTTCGATGCCGCAAAGCAAGCGAGAGCAAAAGAAAATAAATATAACGTAAATACGACGCTTGTTTTACAAAGAAGGCCAAAGACGATCAGCTAGCCCGCCATGTTGGACACACGCCGTTAAACCACGCCCCTCCACGTCAACGCCAATAGAATCGCTACAGACTCTCCTCCTATTGGTTACACCACCCACTAATCCCGCCCTTCCAAAAAGAGCTCTTACTTGGCTGAGATCATGAAATCCAGTTTTACATTGGTGCCATCTTGTGAAATTCGTTTGCCAAGGAAATTTCTATTTCCCGTTTTCATTACAGTAATATTATTACACAAATATTCCACACAGTTTGACGTAGGGTGAATCCAAAGATGGCTTTGAGTAACCGAAGTGCAAGACACCAATGGGAGTAACAAATATTCACAAAAGAACTGAAAGTTGCCTTTTAGGGCTGACAAGGTTCCATAGTCAGGCAAAGTGAAGGTCATGAACATATACGTAGTTAATAGTGAAATTCATGTCGATGTTACGCCGGAGATCACATTCCACCATGGATGAAGACTTGTTTTGTTTGCCGACAGCAGGGGGCAGGCGCATGTGTTTTCCCCAAACGGAAAGTTAAGGAGGAGGCGTGGCTATACCTGTCCACACCTGCACGGTCTTGACTTACCTTGACGCTCCGTCTGGCTCGAAACTAGCGACTGTGTGCACAGCAGCAAAGTGGACTCATGTGGACTCAAGTGTATTCATCCGATCTGGATTGATTTGTGGGTCAACTTCAACTTCCCGGGAAGTGACCGTAGCAGACATGGTGAGGCTAACGTCTTGGTGACACGCCCTTGTCCTGGTTGGGGTCCTTGTACCGATCATGGTTGTGGTCCCGGTTCTGGTTCTGGTTCTGGTTCTGGTTCTGATCCTCTCTTGAATTGTACTTGTGTCTGTGAACGCTTTTCTTCTGGAACTTTTTACTTGTTTCCTGTTATTGGTCCTGGTTTCTGTCTAAGTAAACGATCAGAAGAAGTGTCTTATGGACAAAATTGTGAAAAAAAGACCATGTAAAAAATATATGTATATTAACACAAACACTATTGGCTTCAATTCTTTCTCGCTCTCACAAACACACACACATAAGCGCACGTATAGACACTTAAACAACCATAACTACTCGCACGCAAGCTGAGTGTGTAAATTGTGTACTTTGTAGTTTTGTGTCCACAAACATGAGCCAACAGGACTTTGGAATGCTGGAAATTCAAGAGGAGACACGCCTGTGGCTCACATTATCAGCGCATTCTCTGACATTCCGATTCCGTACCATCAAAGCCTGAACTGAGTAAAAACACAAAACACATTTTTACCTTCAGCCTTAAATCTTTCTTCAAATTTCCTTAAGTGTCAAAATGAAACGGAATGCCTTCACTAAATGTCCTCACCTTTGCACTAAAAGTGTGTGCGCGTGTGTGTGTGTGTGTGCATGTGTGTGTTTGTATTTGTTCAAATTAAAATTTAAGTCAATGTGGTTGCTCCACCCACACAGGGCAGCAAGGAGCGCTATCATTGGCTGGCTCAGGATGTGAAAGTGAGCGGCGTGGACGACATGGTGCTCCTGTCCAAAATCAACGAGGACGCCATCACGGAGAACCTCAAGAAGAGATACATGGACGACTACATCTTTGTATCCTCCTCGCACGGCATTTTCAGCACATCACCTCAACTTCCAACTGGAACCCTTGACATGATTTTTTTTTTTGCCAGACATACATTGGACCGGTTCTGATCTCTGTCAATCCGTTTAAACAACTTCCGTACTTCACAGATAGAGAAGTGGACCTCTACCAGGGAGCGGTACCAGATGCGCTCACACACAAAGAATGAGAATGAGAATTGGTCAGATGTAAAGTATCAAACAACCCTCTGAAAAACAAGATGCGGAGCGTGAGCGCTTATTCTTCCGAATTTCAGCACAGGACTGTCCTGTAATTTGCTGCACGTATTTTGTAACCTTGAATTGTCATGTGACAGGACAGTTGTAAACCGAGGACCATTTTAGTCTTTTTTTTTTTTTACTTATTGTCGCTCCCCGGCCAAAATGGCTCCACCCACATATTTTGCCCCCCACCATCACCATTGAGAACGAGCGATGTAACGTGCCCGTAAATGATGTAACGTGTGTCATGCAGGCTCAATACGAGAACCCACCTCACATCTACGCGCTGGCCGACGACGTTTATCGCAACATGATGATTGACAGCGAGAACCAGTGTGTCATCATCAGGTGGTCACGACTCTGTTTCCTCGAGGTACGAAGGCTTCCTCTCTCATTTCCTGTCTGACTTCTTTGCTGCTCCTCAGTGGCGAGAGCGGCGCCGGGAAGACGGTGGCAGCCAAATACATCATGAGCTACGTTTCCAAGGTATCAGGGGGTGGCGACAAGGTCCAGGTGAGTGGAGGGGGCGGAGTTACAGGAGATGCAAATGCACTTGCGCTAATAGGTGTGTGCGTGTGTGTGTGCAGCACGTGAAGGACATCATCCTGCAGTCCAACCCCCTGCTGGAGGCCTTCGGGAACGCCAAGACGGTCCGGAATAATAATTCCAGCCGCTTTGTCAGTACTCGCGACTTAAACGCACATGCAGACACGTGCATGCCAACACACACACACACACACACATGCATGCATGACACGTGCGCTCCCCTGACAGGGAAAGTACTTTGAGATCCAGTTCAGCCGCGGCGGCGCTCCCGACGGAGGGAAGATCTCAAACTTCCTGTTGGAGAAGAGCCGAGTGGTTTCACAAAATCCTGGCGAGAGGAACTTCCACATCTACTACCAGGTACCGTATTTTCCAGACTATAAGATGCTACTTTTTTCCTTGATTTTCAACCATGCGGCTAATAAAACGGCGTGGCTTTTCTGTGGATTTTTCTTTCATAGTAGGGGCGCTCTAGAGTTCTGAAAATACTCAAAATAAATCTCCATTTTTATTTATTTTTCTATTGAGTATTTTTTTTTTCCCCAAAAAGATTTGCAGTGACTAACATAACGGTGTGCCTAATAGTCCGGAAAATACGGCAGTAGCGGGTCCTACCAGGCGCTGCTACGTCAGCTCTCTCTCCTCTACTCTGAGAAAAAGTTCCAACTTTGAGCCCTAACTCCACCCGACTTTGACCTTTAACCCTCAGCTGCTGGAGGGGGCGAGTGGTGAGCAGAGGGAAAACCTCGGGGTCACCACCCCCGACTACTACAACTACCTCAACCAATCGGGAACGTTCACGGTGGAAGACGTCAACGACAAAAAGGAATTCTCTGACACGTTGGTCCGTCGATGGCTCTCGACTTGTCTGAGCGTTTATCAGTTTGTCCTTGCCTCCATTCGTGTTTGTGTCTCTTCTTCCGTCTGTGTGTGTTGGCGTGTCAGGGCGCCATGTCCGTGGTGGGCCTGTCGATGGAGGACCAAGATTCGGTCATTCAGCTGGTGGCGGGCATCCTCCACCTGGGGAACATCAACTTCCGCGAGGAGAACAACTTTGCGGTGGTGGATAGTTCCGATTGTAAGTTCTGCAAAATTGGGCGCCGTCTTGCCGGTCGCTGGCCCCGTGTAACGCCGCGCGTCCGCTTCAGTTCTGGCCTTCCCGTCCTTCCTGCTCGGGATCCCTCAGGACGCTCTGTGCAGCAAACTGACCAGCAGGATTATGGACAGCAAGTGGGGCGGGAAAACCGAGTCGATCGCGGTCACCCTCAACATGGAGCAGGCCTGCTTCACTCGCGACGCCCTCGCCAAAGCGCTCTACAGCCGCCTCTTTGACTTCCTGGTCGACGTCAGTCCGCATCCGCACGGCCCCGCCCATCGGCTTGTACCTCGTCACTAACTGTGTGTGTGTTTTTGTCAGTGTGTCAATAGAGCCATACAGAAGGATCAGGAGGAGTTCAACATCGGGGTCCTGGACATCTACGGCTTTGAGATCTTCCAGGTGAAATATGCACACACACACACACACACACACCCCTGCACCCCCACACACTCCTCGCTAATCCCGCATTTGTTTTTTGGCGTTAGCAAAACGGTTTCGAACAGTTCTGCATCAACTTTGTCAACGAGAAGCTGCAGCAGATTTTCATCCAGCTCACGTTGAAGGCGGAGCAGGTGTGATGACTTCTTGTTCTGCTAATTTTCCATCCGAGAACCTCTCACCCATTTTCGTGCGTGTGTGTGTGTGTGTGTGTGTAGGAGGAGTATGTTCAGGAGGGAATCAAATGGACGCCCATCGAGTATTTCAACAATAAAGTTGTTTGTGACCTCATTGAGTCCAAAGTGGTGAGTTGTCCAATCACTTGACAGCCTTTCAACATCACAAGGTCGTCATGCCAAATTTTCGCTCGCACGCCAATATTTGTGCACATTCTCAGTCATCCGGGGGGGTCGAAGTCCACAAAACAGCAATTTTGGCAACTGCACTCTTTTTGGCTTCTGAAGACCTTTCAAATTTTATTCCAGAATTTTTCTTCACTTTGGATGAGCGATTTCAGAACTTTGTAAGATGACCTCTGACCTCGGTCCGGCAGATTGGCTGACCACCCCTAGGGCACACTACACAACAACATCACAGACACAAATAAATAACGGCGCACTTGACTCATTCAGTACAAGCCGAATAAAAAAAAAAAATATTGAGCTTTGACGTCTTTAGCCGTCAATGGTAGCAAAAGTTAAGATTTAGAAGTGAAGAAGCCCTTTGGATGAAATGTCTTCTGCACCGTTGAATGCGCACAAATAGCTTGGGTGATCTTCCTTGTGCTCCTTCCCAGAATCCTCCCGGCATCATGAGCGTCTTGGATGACGTGTGCGCGACCATGCACGCTAAAGGCGATGGCGCAGACCAGACTCTGCTGCAGAAACTCCAAGGTCAAGTCGGCTCGCACGAACACTTCAGCAGCTGGAACAAAGGATTCATCGTACACCACTACGCCGGAAAGGTGCACCCACCTGCGCACCACCGAGCCGTGACGCGTGTGGTCTGTCGGCGTGTCTGATGAGACGTGTGCGTCGTTCAGGTGTCGTACGACGTCGGCGGCTTCTGCGAGCGGAACCGAGACGTGCTGTTCAACGACATCATCGAGCTGATGCAAGGCAGCGAGTTGTAAGTGCCGCGCGTCGTCGTAGGTGTCGACCTCATCGCGTCGTGACCTGACGGCTGCGTGCGATGCGTTTGTGTCAGCCCGTTTATTCGAGCGCTCTTCCCGGAGAACCTGGAGACCGAGAAGCGGGGACGTCCAACCACGGCCAGCAGCAAGATCAAGGTGAGTACCTGGACGACGTCCAGCAGGTGGCGCCGTCTGCCGTTGCATTATTACATTAATGGCGATTGTTGTTTTTAATGCGGACGAAATGTCCCGTCCAAGTACACGACGCATGATTCGGACCGAGCGGGATTCGAACTGCGGACCCATCGGTTACTGGACGACCCGCGCGACCTCTGATCCGTGACCTCCGTGTGATCCTCCTCTGTGTTTAGAAACAAGCCAACACTCTGGTCCAAACACTGATGAAGTGCACGCCTCACTACATTCGCTGCATCAAACCCAACGAAACCAAACGTCCTCGCGACTGGGAAGAGAACCGAGTACGACATCAGGTGGAGTACCTGGGCCTCCGTGAGAACATCCGGGTCCGTCGAGCCGGATATGCGTACCGGCGTATTTTCAACAAGTTCCTGCAGAGGTCAGAGTGCAAATATCGCGAGCGCCGATAGCGGGTGACGTCGTCGTCGGCTCTCGCTCAGCTTTTGGCCTCGCAGGTACGCCATCTTGACCCGAGAGACGTGGCCCACCTGGCAAGGGGACCAGCGTCAGGGCGTCCTGCACCTCCTGAACTCCGTCCACATGGACGAGGACCAATTCCAGCTGGGGAAGACAAAAATCTTTGTTAAAGCTCCGGAGTCGGTATGAAAACACGTCGAGGTGGATGCGCTTCTGCATGTTGAGGCTTGAAAACTGAAAGTCCACAGTGTGGTTGTGTCCCCGCAGCTCTTCCTGTTGGAGGAGATGAGAGAGAGGAAGTACAACGGTTACGCTCGGGTCATCCAGAAGGCGTGGCGGAAACACATTGCCGTCCGCAAGTACGTGAAGATGAGGGAGGAAGGTGAGACGTCATCTCTCGCGCCCTCGCTCGGTCAGCAAACGGCTTCGCTCCTTTTTTTTTTTTTTTTGTCGTCTTCTTGCAGCGTCTGACATCCTGCTCAATAAGAAGGAACGTCGCAAGAACAGCTTGAACCGGAACTTTGTGGGCGACTACATCGGCACCGACGTCCATCCGGAGATCCGGCAGTTTGTCGGCCGCAGGGAGAGGATTGACTTTGCCGATGTGGTCGTCAAATTTGACCGCAGGTTTCGGGTAAGAGAGATGCCGAAGGCAAAGAACCACAGAAGAAGCCAATTTGGCCTCACAACACCAGGCGTGTTTTTTTTTCTTTGGACCAGACGGTGAAGCGTGACCTCATACTCACCCCCAAGTTCTTGTACCTGATTGGTCGAGAGAAGGTGAAACAGGGCCCAGATAAAGGTCAAATCCAGGAGGTTCTCAAGAGGAAAATGGAACTCGGCAATATCCAGTCTGTTTCCTTGAGGTAAAAAGTTCAAGCTGAGGACTGAATCATGGGAATCAAAACGCCAAATTCGAACTGGATTTAGAAAAAGAATCACAAAAGCAAGAAGACCAAAACAATGGCTGAAACTTTTATAGCCATTGTTAAACAATCCCTCGTTTTTTGCGGTTAATTGGGACCAGAACACCCCCCCCGTCGTTGTAAAAAATCAGCGAAACACCGAAGCCACAAAAAAGCAAACTAAAAGTTGGACATGTGAAGCTCGAAGCCGACTGAATGTTTGTGTGTGCGCGTCTGAAGCACCCTGCAGGATGACATCTTTATCATCCACCAACAAGAGTACGACAGTGTCCTCCAGAGTGTCTTCAAAACCGAATTCCTCAGTCTACTCATCAAACGACATCACGAGAAAACGCAGAGTAATCTGCCGCTCAAGTTCAACAACCTGTTCGTACCCCAATCGATTCCTCGTCGTCTCAACTGTGCTTCAACTGTGCTGGCGTTCCGATTTGAGATCTTCATTTTTTTTTGTGCTTTCAGTCTGGAGTTCAAAGTGAAGAAAGGAGGCTGGGGGCCGTTTAGCTCATCGGGTTCCAGACAGATCCAGTTCCAGGAGGGTCAGGGGGACGAGGCAGTCCTCAAACCCAGTGGGAAGGTTCTGCACGTCTCCATTGGACCGGGACTGCCCAAAAACTCGCGTAAGCGCCAACCGGTCTCGGGAGTGCAACCGGGATTTCCCGAGAGGCTACTCTGAATTCCCGTCTGTTCTCAGGACCCACAAGGAGGGACAAACGTAAGAGTTTCTACCGAGACAATCGGGCCGCACCTACCACCCAGAACAACCCAGGTACCAGTTGAACATTCCGCTGTTTTAATGATGTCAAGTGCGAGGCTGATTCGCGCTGCTCACTTCCTCAGGTCCTCACAACGGAGGCATCAAGACTCCCCAAGGAAACGCCTCTAGAGGCTCGCTACTGAGGCAGCAGTCCAGCATGGAGCAGCCCAGTCTGCCCCGACTCCAGAACCAGAACCAGCATCGGCATGACAGCGGGAGCACGAAGAATGTGGACATGGGCTTCATGAACGTCCCGGAACAAGGCGCCGCTGGGTGAGAACACTCGGACCGCAGCTCGTACTGATGCCAGCGACTTTTTGAGCTAATGCCAAAATAGAGCGAGGCTGCCGGGTCACGCTTCAGACGGCCGTCACACCGGTGCAGCTTCACACACTTGACTCCCTCGTTGGCATATTTGGCTTTAGGCTGCAGCGTCGGCGTTCCAAGGAGGTGAAGCCGGTCCCCGGAGCGGGTCGACCGAAACCGGCGCCCAAACCTAAGCCCCGCTCCCCGCAGTGTCGCGCCCTCTACGCTTACGATGCCCAGGACACAGACGAGCTCAGCTTCAACACGGATGATGTCATCGAGATTCTCACTGAAGGTACCACTGGAGCTGCAGTCCTCATCTTCAATATTATTGTCCTCCTCCTCCCTTTTCTCTTTCGTGTAACAATCAAACTGTCATTTAGATCCCTCGGGCTGGTGGTATGGACGCCTCCGCGGCCGAGAGGGAATGTTTCCTGGAAACTACGTGGAGAAGATGTAGATGTTAAGCTCACTGACCATTCTTTTACTGTTTAAGAAAAAAAACGTTTTTACAGACTGATAGCTGTCAGTCAAGACCCACAGGGGTCACAGGTCAACGTGCCGCCAGCTGGCCGTGAAACGGGGCGGCAGTGACGAGTTGCCACGGAAACCGGAGAGGAAGTCAATGGGAGTCATGACGCCACCTGTTCATTGACATTAATTTGAAGTTAATTGTGTTAATGAGTGTTCTGTTCATCTGCTTTGAATGCGACGTGATGCCTGAAAGTCTCAGTGCAAACTCACAGAAATCAACTAAGTCAAATAAATGAACAAATTGGTCTACACTTTTTTGTTCGTTTTAAGCCTTCCTCGTGGAGCATCTATCGTGTGACGCCAGCCGGAGGAGGTCAATGCTGCTGAGAAAATGTGATGTCAAGTTCTCCTTATTTGAAAAAGCAAGGCAGCTTTATTTCTTGAGCGCATTTCGTTCCCAAGGTAACTCAATTTAAAAAATAATTTAAATAAATATTTAAAAACAAAGTACTTACATAAATGACTTACTAAAAATAGAACGTACAGTGCAAATAAAAGATTTGAAAATGAGAAAAAGAACCGATAACAAAAAAAGACTACATTTCCCAGAGTTCCATTCTCCGGTTCAGTCATGTTTCCTTCAGGTCATATTAGAAGTGAATAAACGTTACTTAACACAGCTAAGTAGCTCGAAACGTTTTGCGCACACAAAGTTTTCGTTAAGGCCATCAAATCGTGCGGCTGTGATGAGAATATTTGCGTCTGAATGACGTCAGTGTTTGGCATTTGCAAATATGCACATATCTCTCCCGATCGAAAGAGGCTGAGAAGTGAGTTTGGCATACAGAAAAAGAACAAGCATTTTCAAAATAAAAAAATGAGAAGAGGGCGGTGGTGGAATTGTAATTTACAAGAGCATCAAGTTAAAAAAACAGCAACACGCGTATTGCACAAAAACAGGCTACGTGTTTCGTTTGGTGTGAAGCTTTTCAAGGCTTTCTTCAAAAACTCATAAACAAAAACACAGACGTACAGTAGACAGGAGCGAAACGACACTTTTTTTACAAGTTCAATTACGACAACGATGTCGCTTTTCGATGACGTCCCCTTGCGCCTCACGAGGAACATCCTTCCCTTGCAGCCCAGAGTTCAACTCCAATGCCGAAACACAAAACAGCCTACAGGATTGATGCGAAATCGCCTCATCATCTTTAGGCTGATATAAAACTGAGTTCGTATTTGATACATTATATGGATGATGTCAAATCTAAGGCTCTTTTTGTGTTTTTGGAGTTTTATAAAGCTTTTAACACTGACGAACATACATTAATATTGACATCAAAATGTAACTACTAATTGGATTTCCTGATCCTTATATAATTCTGATATTTTTTTCTCCTTGGAACGTTTTAATACGTGATATTGGTATACTGTTTGTCATTTGATTCAATAAAGTTCGAGAGGAAAAAAAAGACTTCCTTTGCAGCCATAGCTTACGAGCATGACAACAACACTCAGCGCTAGGATGCATATCAAAAATGGATCTTCGATGACTCAACAGTAGACGAAGGAAAATAATCCTATTGGTAGAGGACCGTGAAGGCAACGTGACCTTTCACACGCCACACACCCTCGTCACTTTTTGGTCATTGGGCGAGTGTGTACGCCACACACAAACACGCTCGATCACTGGATCGGAGCCGTGCGTGAACCATGGACGACTTTCTCTCCACTTGCCACGCAGCCGTCAAGGTAACACACGTACACGCGCACACACACACGACTGAAACTTACACAAGGATAACAGTCATTGAAGAAGGGGGCGTTTTAAACAATTTGCCCTCTAGATGTCACTCGTGCGTTAGCAATGTCTACGTGAGCTTGTTTAAATCCCGCGAGACATTACGGAAGTTACGAGCGGCGCAAATCCAGGACCAATTCCAATCGCCACACTTCCATCCTTGTGCTCCTCGATTACGCGTTCTCGTCGAGGCTACGAGGTTGTAAGATGTTCCAATTCTCCAAAGTGTTTCGTCGCACGCCCCTTTTACGCTCTTATTCCACATTTGGACTGAGCCAGCGTCCACAACCACTCAGCCGAAGTTTATTACCCAGAATTCATTGCGGAGTTGACCAAACTAACGACATACGGAAGAATTCTTCTGCCTGTGCCTATAAAAGTATATTCAAGTGTAAATGGCTATTATTAAACAGTTTTTTTTTACGAAATATACGTGAAATTTCAATTAATATATTAAAATTAGTACGTATTTTTCGTCCGTCCTTTCCGTACTTCTCCGCATGCACCGCAGATCATGCCGAGAATGAAGTTGCACAAATAATGGAGCGATAGCCCGAACCCAAGTTTTTACTTTCCTATTACTTTATTGAAGTAGCCCCAGTTAAGCTCTTCAACCATTTAATTGGATATTCTAAAATATATTCAGAATTAATTTTCTCAACCCCCTGTGTATCGGTCAAGCCCCCCTTTAAATCTTGGAGCCATCCCTGCAGCGGTTGGATGTTGTCGCTTGTGACATGTTGGCTGATGGATGTTCAGCGTTGTAAGTTTCCTGTTTTTTTTTTTTTGTCAGATTGAATGCTATCCTTTGAATGTTGGATGTCACATGTTGGATGCCAGCTCTGGATGTTGTAGGTCATGCATTGGATGTTGAATGTCAGACGTTTGTCGAATGTCCGTCTTTCAGGCAAGCGGCGGGCTCCCGTCTGGCCCTCCCTTCCATGTGGTTATGGGAAACGAGGCGTGCGACCTGGACTCCATGGTGTCCTCGTTAGTGTATGCCTACTTCCTGTCCAAGGTGAGGCCGCGTCCTGTCGCGTCCCGTCGGAGCACTAACATCGGCCGTGCGACCGGTCTCCTCCTCTCGGCAGATGCACGGCGACGAAGAAGCACTCAGCGTGCCACTGCTCAACATCCGGCAAGGGGAGCTTCCGCTGCGTTCCGACAACCTGTTTCTGCTGCGCCAGACTGGCCTTTCTCCGGACTTTCTGCTCTTCCGGGACCAGCTGGATTTGGAGGCGCTGCAGCGGATGGGTCGCTTGCGCCTCACGCTCGTTGACCACAATGTCCTTCCAAGGTAACAACTTGGATGAACGCCATGGCTGTCCTGCAAGTAGGCACACGAAGCTTGGAAAAAAAAGAAAAAAGGATCGAATGGACCTTCAGTCAGGTCCCCCTTGTAACGATGCAGGGGGGCTTAGGTGGAATGCGGTGATGTGTCAGGTGTCTGTACTTGCAGTTCAGATGCCAACCTTGAGGGGACGGTGGTGGAGGTGATTGACCATCACGCGCTGGAGCGAGAACCCAGTCGCTTCTGCCCCGTTACCGTGGAGACGGTGGGCTCCTGCGCCACCCTGGTTACCGAACGCCTCATCCAAAAGGCGGCGCACATTCTGGATCAGCAGCTGGCACAGCTTCTTTATGGTGAGCGACCCTTAAGACCCACCAGCTCACCCATGACTCGTGACTAAATACGTCTTTTGTGTTGCTTAGCGACCATCCTGACCGACTGCGTCAACATGGCGCCCGCGGCGGGCAAGGTGACGGCCAAAGACAGCCAGTACGTCGCCGCACTAGAGGCGCGCTTCCCCTCCCTGCCACCGCGTGCTGCTGTCTTCCAGGCCCTACACAACGCCAAGTTTGACGTGTCAGGTAAGCCGACCCCGCCCCGCCATCGCCCGGAGCCTCGTCTGACACGCGATGGTGTCATTGTCTTCAGGCCTCAACACGGAACAAATGTTGATGAAGGACATGAAGATGCTCAACGGCTGTTTGTCCATGGCCATCTCTGTACTCTTCCTGCCCATAGAGGTTGCTCATCACACACCCACACACACACACACACACGCACACACAGGTAACTCAGTTGTTGTGAGGATAATGAAGGTGTGCGCGTGTTAGTGCGCATGTGTAAATGTGTTGAAGCGAGCGTGTCAGTGAGTGTGTACGTCTGTTATGTAAACATGTGTGCGTGTTGTCAATGTGTGTGTGCGTGTTTGCGTGCATGCGTGTGTGTCAGGCATTCCTGCAGAGGGCAGAGCTGGAAGTGGAGCTTTCCGGCTTCTGCCACAAATTGGGTTTGGATGTGTTGGTGTTGATGAGCATCTCCTTCACGGAGGACAAGCAGCCAATCAGAGAGCTGGCAATCTTCAGTCACAGCGCCCCCTGCAGGGAACAGGTACCTGGTGCAAAGGCGTCCCAGAGAGCATCTTGACTGTTGCAAGTGTTCCACTCTCACGACCTCTTCCCCACTCACCCACTACAGGCGGGCCACTTCCTGGAGCGGGCCGGCGACCCTTCCCTGGACCTGCGTCCAATCAGCAGCCCCCATGCTCACGTGGCGGCCTATCACCAAGGTAAGATGCGTGTGCTAAGCGGGGCTTCTCAAAGTGAAAAAAAAATTAATATGATGACGTCCCCATTGAAAAACCTCCTCCTCCCACCTTGGCTTTGGGCCAATCAAAAGTCGATATCTGACCAAGATTATTTTAGCAAAATATCCCATGGGAGACGCTGGTACGACCCAGCCCTGCTGTGCCTACTCGACCGTAATTTTTTGTACCTCGTATATATTGTATTAAATACTCCAAGACAAGTTTAGTGTGTTGGAATTTTATTTGGATGTAACGTCACCTGCAAACATTGGAGAGTGGAAATTTCTATGTGGGACGAGGTTGCTGGGAACTTCCTGGAGGCCTCGTCAAGCAATTGCTAACATGCTGGCGCAAAGCTACGTGGAAGGTTTGCCAACGTGGCTGACTTTAGACCGTCCGCCCGCCCTTCAGGAAACGCGTTGGCATCGCGAAAGAAGCTTCTGCCGCTGCTCAAAGACTTTCTGAGGACACGCGACGGCGAGGACAAGGACAACGAGGCCGAAGACGAGGAGGGCCGGGTGCCGCCCACGCCCGCCAACAGCCTGGTGGAGGGCTGCCCCCTGGACGCCGGACCGCCCCCCATCAGTGTGCACGCTCTGCACGACAAGTTCAGCAAGATGGACCCTCATTGACCCCGCAAGTGACCCAAAACATTTGCTCCCGATGTCGTATCATTTCCTAGCCTATGCAAAATTAAAGGTAACAACTTTGCATCGATTGCTTTTCCGCCGTATACAAACACACACGAGCTGCCATGATTTGGACAAAATAAGTGACCTGGCGGACTTTAGGCATGAAATCCTCTACGTTTGTAGCTTTAAGCCCGCCTAACTTGAATACCACAGGGCTTCGTCACTGCATAAATGGCGATTGTGGCTCTCCTCGCCCACACGCACACGCATCACGCTAGCTTCATTGCGCCATTTTTCTCACTCGGCTCAGACGGCGGCGTATCCGAGGCTTGCTCGTATCTCAGGTTTTGGCTCAGCCTCATGCATAAAACAAAATTGGACAAATCAAGTTGGAACACTCAAGTCAAGCTAGCGCTACTTTGTGCACAAAGTAAAAAAAAAAAGAGTCAAACATTATTTAGTGTATTTGACACTTTGTATTTGAACAATTTGAGTAAAAACAGTGAACATGGCAATGAATAAAATTCAATTTCAAATGGCAGTAGTCTTGTCCGTGTGTCGCCATGGCAACAGTCCAAAAGGTTTCAGTAAACGGCCTCGTCCATGTTGTCATCGCTTTCGGCGCCAAAGTCTTCGCCGTTGTCGAAGTAGGACATGATGTAATCCGTCCCCTGCCACAAACGCATGTTGACCTTTCAAAAGAAAAGTAGCAAAAATATTTGCAGCCTGCGTGCGTGCGGGCGCTCACTTCCTCCAGCTCTTCCTCGTCGTACTCCTCGTCTATCTCTTGCTCGTCCTCCTTCTTCTTGCTCTCCTCGTCCTCGTCGTCGGAGCTCCGCCGCTCCTCGTTTGCCAGCGTCTCCATGACAACCACATGCAGCGGATGTTTAGTTGAAGGTGTGATGTGTGTTGAAGCCGCAACTTCTTTTTTAGGCGAGCGTGTATCGTGACGTGCGTCGGCTCACCTCGAGTTTAAGCAGCACTTGTTTTTTTTCTTTCACACTTTCCTTCTGCTCATCAGCCCGACCTTTCTTTGACTCCAGCACCGCAGCGGACGCACCTGACATCAACATTTGGCTTTGAACAAGTCCACCCATTTCCGGATGCTTACATGTATATTGTACAAAGGCTTTAATTTGTTTTTTTTGTTTCCGCCAATCTGCTGTGTGCCGCCGAATGTCGTGAGGTCACGATTTTGGACTAGATCCGACTAAAAAGCTTTGTTGATCTTAAATCCAAAGTGATGCTACGCTGCCATCTACTGGCATCTCGTGCTATACGTGCCTGATTTTGACTCTTCCACGCATCGCCGGTGACGAGCACACCCGATCGATCGATTTGTGGTTGGCAGTAAACGCTTGGGTTCAAACTGACCAAAAGAAACGTCCTCGGCAGTCCGTGACTTCAATGGTGAGCTTCCGTCGTTCACAACAGCCTCCATCTTTTCATCACCGTTAACGTGAGTGTGTGCGTGCACGCACTGACCTTTTGTTACCGATCTTCTGACACGCAGTCTGATTTCTTTTGGGAATGTCTTCCAGTCTGGTGAAGAAGGAAAAAAACCTAAATGTTGAGACAAATCTGACAAATGCGTGCATCGAGTGGCGGTATGATGTGTAACATTTACCATACATTGTGGGAAATAACCGCTACACACTTCCTTCTTTGACGACAATGGGACCTTTTAATGTCTCGCGGGCCACATGAAACCGTGTCGTGCCACGTTTGGCCCGCTGGCCTTGAGTTTGAGACTGATGGTTGAACCCTACATCTCAACAATTCAGTAATCAATTGTTGTAAATCTTTGCCTCAAACATATTTCATGTCTTTAGAAACAAAGCTGGGCAGGGTCTATCAAATTCCTACGGGTGCATCGTCCACGCCATCAGGAAATGCGTTCACCTGTTTTTGCCCAAATGGCGGTTGCATATAACAAGTCCTGTGACCCACCTCGATACTGACCCACCGTAGGAAGGCTGGTGGAAAAAGCGGCATGGGTGTACCTGGGATCCAGTGGGTCAGCGCATCCGTCTGCTCGCTGGAGTTGTGATATTTGTCCGAATATCTTTCCACATCTGAAGATCAGATTAAAAATAAAAAAATCGATCTGGATTTGTGACCTCAAAGTGCAAGGTCGCTGACCTGCTTGCGACCTGTGACCCGTGTGCGGCTGGATGAAACCCGGTCGCGTCATCATGGCGCCTCTGAACTCCTGCTTGAGCGCCAAAAGGTACTCTGACTCTTCGCTGCACGTTAGGGGGAGGGGCTTGTGCTCCATTGGCTGCACCGCACAGAAGAAAGGTCAAAGGTGAAAAGGGAGCGCTGGGCGATTACCGGCGATGCTCACTCACGGGAAACAGAGGGCTGGGCTGCTGGACGGATGACAGAAGCAGATCACCTCGGTTGAAGGGCGCGCCATCTGCGCCACGCCGGCCGCGACCGCACCCCGACATCTCACCTACAATCGATCTGTGCAACAACACCAGGAAAAGGATGACTTTGTTGGCAAGGGAGGCAGTCGCTGTGGCAACGCAAGATAGTCAATGCTTCGGTTTTCATGTAATAACCGCCAGTCACTGGTTATTAACTAATGCCTTGAAAAAGTATGCCGACCCCTGGCAAAATGGTGGGCATACTTTTTCAACGAACTGTATATGACCCAAACCGCTAAGCTTTGTGCTGAGTTGATTTAAAAGGGAATACATAAATAGGTCGAATCATTGAGATGAGACATAAAAGAAAAAGTTCAAATAAAATAATTCTTTTGCGTTTTTGTGTATGAGCCGTTGAATATAATTAACCAAATATTTGAAACCAGAGTACACGGAGAAAAGCCACGCGGGGAAGGGGAGAAAATCCAAACTTCTTAATCCAACATTTTTTAAAAAGTCCACAGGTAGATATTTTAATTAACCACTTTTAGGTAAATATTTAAATCGCCACCAAGCCATACTTTGCCTTGCCATCAAAAACTATATTGTTAGACTTGACTTCCAAATCTAATTTATTATTATTATATCGTTAATATACACTTGAATTCATTGTCATAAGGAAGTAGCGATTAAACGCCATGTTAGTTCTGTTCGCCGTCGTATAGCGTCGTATAAGTGTTGCTAATAACATGTTAACAAAAGGCAAAGCACGATGTGCAGCATACACAAGTAGAAGTTAGTTGTTCCGCAAATGAAGCATGTTGGAATTCTCCGAGGAGCACACTTGCAAAGCCTTGCAGGAAGCTCCACTGTTGTTATAACATAGTAATAACGTCACTCAGCCGACTGAGTCTGCATGCTTAATAGCAGTCGAAGCTGAACTCTTCCCCGTAAACCTTTCTCCTTTTCATCCAAAGTCTTACTTTGGCTGCCAGTCGTCAGTCGGCTGAACGGTGGAAACATTTCCTAGTTGTCCTTTTTACGCACTGGCCGCCATCTTCGCTTTGGTGGCGCCTTTGCTGGTGTGGGCAGTTTAGCCAATCAGAGCTCAGTTTGGCGCCGCCTGTCGGCCTGCTGAAGCGCTGCATTCACCAAAAAAATCTCAATTTGTACTAACTAAATAGTAACTACTGTCCTCCTGAGTAGCCGTGGATGCCAACCAGGTCTTCCACACGCCGCGCAGAACCTTGGCATGGATGCAGAGCGCAGTTGGAGGCGTGGCTCTACGTCGGGCGAACCTAAAGGTTTGACTCCGCCCACGGATTCGAAGCACATGCCTTTTTTTTTTGGCGGATTTAATGACGAACCAAAACTTTCTGTAACCTTGTCGATGACCAAATGAAACATTCTGACCAAAACTTCTGTTCTGAGCTTTAAACTTTGTCACCAGGATACCTGATGTGTCGGTTCCTTGACCTCTGACCCGAGCCTTTGAATGAAAGGATGCATTTTGAAAGAATACAACTAAGCATGTTTTTGTGTGTGACACCAAAAGGAGCGTCAATAAATTAATCATGATGCTGTTATGTGTTTATGAGTAGAACATTATGGATTGCCATTTTCCATATAAAAAAAGCAAATGAATGTCATTTCCGTTCATTTCAGTAGGATCAAATAAAAGATGAGTGCCGTCAAGCATCATCCTTTCGTCTAGCTTGTCATCTTTCGTCCCGGTGCTCGCAGACACGAGGACTTGGCAGCCTTCCCAGGCCTTCCGACTTGTTCCGGGCGCAGGGGACGGGGAGCCCAAAGTTGGCAGTGGCCGTTTCCCGCCGGTCAGGGCGGCAGCAGGCGGCCAGGTCGGCCCTGAAGGACGGCGTGTAGTAGCCGTAGATGAGCGGGTCGCAGCAGGTGTTGAGGTTCCCGAAGAGGAAGAGGCCGTGGTGGACGTACTCAGGCGTGAAGTGGAGCACTTCCGGCTGGAACCAGTACCACACCCCCAGCAGGTAGTATGGCGTCCAGCACACCACGAAGGACAGAACGATGACCACAGTCATCTTCAGCGTCTTCATCCTGGCCTTGGAGATGCCGTCGCTGCCGCTGCGACGCAGTTGGCCTGAGGACACACGGGCGGTCGCCATATAAAGTGAAATTGGACGGCGTGCGTGTTTCATGTGTGGCTAGCGTGTTGCTTAGGTTACCTTTGTTCCTCAGGTGCGTGTTGTTGATGTGTACCATGATGCGGCCGTAGCAGCAGCTCATCCCCACTAGGGGCAGCGCATACAAGGTGATGAAGTGGAACATGTTGTAGAGCGTTTCCTGCCAGCGGACGCTGAAAGTGGCGTGCGTTGCACACTGAGTGAAGTCAACGCCCGCCTCCACCGTGCCAAACACAAACAGCTGCAAGTGGGAGCACCGCATCAGTGGCTGCGTGACACCGTGACATCATGACATCATCAAGCATTGTGAAAACATGACACACGACATGATAAAAACATGAGATCTTCTGTCTAGAGCGGGGGTGCCCAAGTTCTGTCATCGAGGGCCCCAAGCCCACCTGATTTAGATGTCGCCCTCCTCTGACACACCTGATTCAAATGATGAGCTTCCAGGTGAGGTGATCATTTGAATCAGGTGTGTTGGAGGCGGGCGACATCAAAAACAGGCTCTCAAGGACCGGACTTGGGGGGGCCCCGCTGGTCCAGTGTGTTGTTGGCTTTCTGCAGGAAGCCTCGTAGCATTGTTGGCATTCCTCACGGGAACAAAAGGTGGTGTTAGCCCAAGCCGCCAGCAGGTGGGTTTTTTTCATTAAATTTCCGTAACATTCCAGCCGGGATATACTCACTTGCAGCTTCTGCTAATTGTAACTACTCAAGGTTATTGTTTTGCATTTCATTGCCAATGTTGGGTGTTCTTGAGAATTCAAAGTTAACTGTTCTTAAAAATGTGGCTGACTTGAATTATTCCTCCAACGTTATTATTTGGACTCATGCGCCACTGGCGGTGCGGCGCCATATTTGCGTTGCGCAACAACTCCGCACGGTCATCTTAGCGGCAAAGCACACACCTGTGGTGCCGCGAACAGCACGCTGAGGATCCAGGCCAGCACCAACAAGCGTCTGTTCCTGCGCCGGGCATTCAGAGCGCGAAGCGGCCGCACGATGGCGCGATGGCGGTCCAGGCCGATGACCACCAGCGCCGAGGCCGATGCGTACATGGCCAACAGTTTCAGGAAACTGAGCAGCTTGCACAAAGCGTCGCCCCCGTACCACTGCACCGTGACGTTCCACGCCGCGTCCAGGGGCATCACCACGAAGGTCATCATCAGGTCAGCCGACGCCAGGCTGACCATGAGAGGCCGCAGGCGAGAGGCCGAATGACGGCGGCCGCGCCCGCCGCACACACTGGCCATCAGCGCCAGGTTGCCGGCGGCGGCCACGGCGAACAGCAGCGCCGTCGCGCCCACGCGAAAACGAGCCGCTCCCCCGAACGTGGGGGCCTCCCACTGGGTCATGTTGGCCGGGGGCCATTCCGATGAGGACCGTTGGCCGGACATCCTCAAGGTCTGCCCCGCTGCACTGACGAAGTGGAAAGATGGCTGGGGGAGGGAGTTGTGGGTGTCGAGAAAAAAGCTCAACTTTAGGGCCTGCCTTTAACAAGTGAAAGGAGCCTAATCTTTCATTTTGTAGTTTCCGTGTTCACATTGCCATGAATTCAATATTTTGTGAGTCTTGAAAGATCAGTCAGAATACTTAATGGCTAATTGGCTGGCACTCAAGAGGGTGTATTTTTTTAAACGACTGATTTGGAAGAAAGAACATCAAACAACTTAATACAGGATCATTGTTTTATAATAGACCACTTGCAGGTTGATTTCCAGATCACACGGTGCATTGTGGGGAAGTGAATTTCTTCGGCGAATCGCGGTCAGTGGCGAAAGCTATGCTTTGGAACATCCCTACTTGCTGGAAGGTTTTAATTTTTTTATTTCATCTATTTGAAACCGTCATTTGACACTGACCACTGACTGCAACGTTGAATCACAGCTTACAACGTACTTGGCAAGTTTGAAATGTGTACTCGAAACATTGTCTTCAGCGAAATAATTACGAGACGTCAGTAACAGTGGCAACATAAGATGGCTGCCCTCTGTGGCTTCAGCCGCGAGGGGCGTATTGTGAGTCCATTCTATGTTCCTGGACAGATACTATTGCGTTTTTTATTTTCACCTCGATTCCCACGCATGTACAGAGGGGGTATGCAAGTGGCTTATTCGTTCCTCCTTACTTGCATGCAGTCTGTACACAAACCGAAAAAAAAAAATTCAACAATTTTGAAGGCGTCACCAATGGGACTCATAACGCAAGGCGACAGCGTCAGCCAATGGCAGATGTTTCCAATCTGTCGGCCAATCAGGAATCTGCGCGAGCTTTCAAACCTAAAGCGGAAGTGGGCTG
The DNA here is from genome assembly GCF_059441095.1 of Idiotropiscis lumnitzeri. NCBI lineage: Eukaryota > Metazoa > Chordata > Actinopteri > Syngnathiformes > Syngnathidae > Idiotropiscis > Idiotropiscis lumnitzeri. The sequence continues at coordinate 1,667,795 of NC_142400.1, forward strand.
TTCGAAAACTTTGTTGTTGGTTACGTCGCCTCGGCTGTTTTGTCGCGCTCGCTTCAACTGGTTTTTTTTTTGAATAAGTTCATTTTATTCCGCCTGTCAGGAAAGCTAATTTTGATTTGATTCCCCGTGTGTGGGAGTGACGACGTCAAACATGACAGAGCCCAGCGCTCAGACTCAGTGTGAGTTATCAACTTCTTCGACTACTTCACTTGATCATACATTTAGCGATTACTTTATTGAGACAGTTTCCAGAAGTATCTGTCGAGGGTGTGTGCCCGTGCGTGCGCGTTTGTTGACGGGGCGTGCGTGGGTGTCTGCCATAAAGCCATAAAAGTTTGTCAAGTTGCCTTTTATGTCTCGTGAGCAGATGGCCGTCTGACAGCCGAGCAGATGGACGAGCAGAGACTCCAAAATGTGGCCTATCAATACTTGTGTCGACTGGAGGAGGCAAAAAGGTCACTTGCTCATTTGTGCTCGTATTCTTCATTGGCACACTGTCAGATAGATGCGCCATGGTAGGGTTAGCAACTTCTATGTCACTCATTCATGCCAAGAGCTACCAGTTTGGTAAACATCTCTGAACTCTCAATGTGAAAAATATCAATGTGCAATACAAATTCTATAGATTTCTGCAAGTGGATACATTTTAGAAAATGGTGGGCGGGGGATCTCAGCAGAGCATCACATTCTCTGGGCTGATGGCGCCTGTCCCCACAGGTGGATGGAGGCGTGTCTGGGGGAGGAGCTTCCCACTCCCACCGAGCTGGAGGAAGCGTTGAGGAACGGCGTCTTTCTCGCCAAACTGGGACATCGCTTCGCGCCCGCCGTGGTCCCTCGGAAGAAGATTTACGACTGGGAGCAGCTCCGCTACAAGGTAACTCGTTTGTCCTTCACGCCCTTCATAGACCTGACAACCATCACACACACACACACTGAGACAAGTACAATTTAGTGAATGTAGTGCATTAATCCTTCCTTTGTTCAGGCTGTGGGTGTTGAATTTCGTCACACTGACAACATCAACCACTGGAGAGACGCCATGATAGCGCTTGGCCTTCCGTCAGTAAGTAACCAGCGATGCCCGGAGCACGGCACCACATACGTAGCACAACAAGTGACCGCAACCTGCTGCTAAAGCCACGGTGGAAACATGACGACCACATCCAAATTGTCTTGAATTTTTTTTTTGTTTTTGTCTTAAAAAAATCTTTTTTCAGCTGAAAAGCACATGCTCGCCCTCAGTTTCTGATCACGTGATCAGCCCTCCATGTTTTGTTGTTCTTTTCTTGGTTTGGTATCACTGTTGATGTCCCTTCAGATCTTCCATCCGGAGACGACAGACATTTACGACAAGAAGAACATGCCCAGAGCTGTTTACTGCATCCACGCACTCAGGTGACGTCTGTTAGTCGGTCGATCGCTCTTTTTCTCCTTTCCGCTTTGCTTCCTTGTCTCGCCTTACTTCGTGCGAACATTTCTGTCATTGAACGAGCCTTGATGTGAACACACTTTTTAAAAAAAAATTATTTCATTTTTTTACCTTCGCCAACAGTCGGAAATGTGGGATAGAGGCTTTACTCTTGCATGTGTGCGCGTGTGTGTGCGGGGGCGTGTGTGTGTGTGTGTGTGTAGCTTGTACCTGTACAGACTCGGCCTCGCTCCACAGATCACAGACCTTTGCGGGAAAGTCAAGTTTACAGGTAAGCGTGGCTCCTGATTGGCCGAATTTCAAGCTCCGCCCTATTGCTTGAATTGACAAACCGTGATGTCAGAAGTTGATCACGTTTGAGCCAGTGGCTTCATCTTAAAATGAATGTTGGCATGTGTGCGTGCGTGCGTGCGTTCAGTGGAGGAGATCAACAACATGAGGCTGGAGTTGGACAAATACGGCCTGCAGCTTCCTGCCTTCCACAAAATCGGAGGAATTCTGTCCAATGAGTTGTCAGTAGACGAGGCGGCAGGTACGACACCTTGCGAACACATTATTTCCTTCGGCACGCTAGATTTTACTCCAAAAAGTCTATATTTGGCACCATTAAAAAAAGTAAAATATTTAGTGTCAAATTCTCAGAGTAAATGTTTTTTTATTTTATTTTTTTTTAAATGTTTTTTTTTTTTTACATCTTTGGTGAATATTCTCCAAACTATATGAAACCTTCATCCACGACAAATGCCTTGACGATTACTGTGTGATGTGCTCGTGCTCTTCTCACCAATAATGTCCCATTTTCACAATTGAAGTCTCATTTTGCCGTTTCAGCTGAAACAATGCAAGTTTCCCATTGTTCCCTCAAATGACTGCAAAAGGACATTTTGGGCTTCCTCAACTGTACTCTATTGATTAGGGAGTGGAGAATAAGCCTTAATGTGCACATCTCCGCGTGTCAGCCATTGTAGCCAATCGGCCTCTTGTGCTCCCTTCAGTTCACGCGGCGGTGATCGCCATCAACAAGGCTGTGGACAGACGTGACGCCGAAGCGACGGCGGAGGCGCTCCGAAATCCTAACGCTCAGATCGCTGACCTGCAAGAGGCGCTGATGAGCATCTACCAGGAGATGCTGCTTCAGAGCAAGCAACGGAAAGCGCAGCAGGCGGCCAGGAGGGTGAGTGTGGCTCAGAGGCGCCTCCTAGCGGTCGCAATCGGCGCTGCAAGGTTTATGGTTTGCTTCGGGTTTCCCTCTGGACGTGTGGTTTCCCATGTGACGTCACCTTCTAGCTTTTGAGGGCAGCGTTCAATGTATCTTCCAGGGCGGAGCTTCGGAGGACAAAGATCTGTACGAGGAGTTTCTGACTCGCCGAGAAATCCAGGACAACATCAACGTGGTCAACGGTGAGAGCGTCGTCACGGTAATGTGGAAGCGTGGCCCGTGCTGACGTCGGCGACCGTGTCTGCAGTGAGATGGGCGGTGGAGCAAGTGGACGAAGCGGTGGAGGCCGCTGACGAGCGCGCTCTCGTGTGCGCTCTGCAGCTGCCGTGTTTGGCCCTCGCCGACGTGGTCGTTGCCAACGGGCGATGCTACCTGGAGTGGCTGGCGGACGAGCGCCACGCAAAAGCGCCGGTATGTCACGGACAAGCACAAATGAGCCATTTGATACGTATCGCAATACGTGGACTGCGACACAATTCAACAACGCTTCAATTTTAAAGTGGACGATTTGTTTCAGTTTGGAGCAGCTCAGTTGGCGAGGGGAAGATGCACTTTCTTTTTTTTAAATCATGCAAATGAAATAGTTAGGGCTGTCGTTGTGGCATTTCCTTCAAATGTATCTCCTCTATAACAGACCATTCGAACCGCATTTCGATATATTTTCAAGAGGAATGATTCAATTCAGTTCGGGTGAATGCATAGTTTTCAATTCATATCGTATTTTTTTTATTTACTTTTTTTAACAGCTCCAACATGCTTGCTCAAATGTTTCTAGTATTGATGTAAGATTGGAAATGGAAAGGCCACATCGTTAAAACGCAAGAGGCGCAAATCAATCCCAGAGGAAGATATGGTGCAGCGTAGGGCTGGGCGATATGACCTCAAATCAATATCGCGAGAAATTGAGCAATTTTACCTCGATAACGATAAATGCACGATAAATTCTCCCCATGGACTAAAATCAAAATAAATGCATATTGACTATTTTTTTTATTGACCAACTGGTACACATTAAGAAGAGCCAAACCAATCACGGAATGGACGTCAATGCTTTTGGGCGCTTTACCCAGCAAAACTCATCTCATTTCTTGATCCCACTCCAGCCATGAGTGTAAATCTGGCCGTCCCGTTCGTGACATGTTCCATGACTGACACAATGCGTTCCTGTGTCACCACTTCAGGAACCGCTGGAGCCCGACGAGCTTCAAGAGGTCGTCTCCGCAGCCAACCAAGGAGCCTGTGCGGCCGCCAAGAGTGAGTGAGAAGCTCCTTCTTCCTCTTTGGCTCCTTTGACGTGTCTTGCGCGTGAGTGACTGTTTGTGTGCGTGTGTTCCAGTGCAAGCAGCGATGGACGGCGTGAACCTGTCGTTACGGGGAAGCGACCCCCAACGCACTGTCAACTGCCTCATGTCTTCTGATCTCCAGCTGCCCCTGGTCTTCCCTTGCGCTGCGTCTCTTTATCACCAGCAGCTGCAGCTGCTGCAGACGCACGCGGCTCAGGTACGCTCGTATATACGTCATACGTGCGCCTACGCCCGCATCGGTCCGCTGTCATGTTGCCGTGCATCCCGCAGGGGGTGCTGCAGCAGGAAGAGCTGTTTGTTGCCGTGGAGATGCTCTCCGCCGTGGTGCTCGTCAACCAGGCGGTGGAGGCGAGGAACCTGCGGCAGCTCAGCTCCTTATTGGTCAGTTCGTCAGTGGGCTTGACGGATGTGGACCACGCCCTCATGGACAAGTAAGAGATGATGACGATGATGATGACGAAGATGGCATTGACAGCGAAGAACGTGCGTAGGTACTTGTGCTGCCTGTCCAGCATGAAGGAGGCAGCCGGCCGAGAAGCGCTGACCTGGAATCAGCTTCAGGAAGGAATCAAGCTGGCCAACGAGAACGCGCTGGCCCAACATCAACGTACGTCACAAACGCCGCATGCTAATAAGCTAGGCTAATCATCTCAACATTCCTGTGACCTCTGACCTTTTAGAGATCCTGGCTCTCCAAGCGGTTAATGGGGCTTTGATGAGCGGGGACGCTCACCGGCTGCTCTCTGCGCTGTTGCTGCCCTCTAGTGGTGTGGAGGACGTTCAGCCTGCCAACGCCAGCAGATACCTTCACTTGATGAGCATCGCCAGGAAGCTGAAGGCTCAGGTGAACACGCACACATTTTTTCGTAAGCATGACGAAACTGTGACTTGTCACTCAAACTTGAAATGTTTCGATGGACAACCCGAGGCGGCCGAATCAGTCCCGTAATGCTCCCACGTGTAACGTGAGATCATGTGTTCTCCCGTAAACCAATCAGCTTAGCAAAGACACAGGAGCTGAATTGTGGTTGGCTGACATCCAGGAAGTGGTGAGACGAGCCAATCAGGAGACTCGGAAAGCTCTGAAGCGTGAGTCGGTCGCATGATTCTTTTTTTCCTCATCGCAGCATCCGTTAGATTCGGTTTTTGAACACTCGGTGGGACGGTCAACCTGGGACGGTCACCGGGCAATATGAGACTGGTAGAGTAGAGGAATCAGGGGTTGGCTGATTATGCATTCGTTCGTAGTGTGTCTGGCGGTGGCGGCTGTCAATCAAGCAGTGAAGGAGAAGCAGGCCGCGCAGACGCTGCGAGTGCTGTCGCTACCAGAGATGGCGCTTCAGGGCTTGACGCGGGGCTGCGCAGCCGAGTACCAGCAGCAGCTCGCTGTGTTGGTGCAGCGCAAGGCCAGCGCAGGTGACGTGTACACCTTTGACGAGGTCGGAGGTCAGCCACTCAGACCGCCGCGTGTTTGCAGGAGACAACAAGAGTCCGTGGGCGGGCTTCCCAACGCAAGATGGCTCCTTGTTCTTCTTCCATCTGAAACGACTGGAAGGCACGTGGGAGAAACCGCCCGGGTTTGTCCACAACAGCGTGTTCCTGGACCAGCACGACATCCAGGTGACGCCTCGCCGCACGCTCCCATGCCAAACCGTCTCCCGTCCGCTCATAACGCCGCCTCCCCGCAGGAAGTGCTCAGCGGCGTGTGGTCGACGCACCGGCGACGAGAGCTTTGGGCCGACAACCGCGCGCTGATCGTCCGCCTGCAGGCGGCCATGCGCGGGTTCCTCACTCGCCGCCGTCTGGCGGCTCGCCAGAGTTACCTGCGCCGCCACGCCCCTGCCGTCGTCCTCATCCAGGTGCCGAGAGCTCACCTGGCAACCGCTCATGTGACTCCTGCCCCCCAGTGTCCGACCGGTGTTCTGTGTCCAGGCACACTGGAGGAGGTTCATCCAGCAGAGGGCGTACAGGCAGCGCTTGCAGTTCCTCTACGGCAACTGGAGGGCGGCGGTCAAGGTGATTTGATGAACCCTCGGCCTTATCCTTCTAAATAAGTCTTACGGCTAATCCCATTTGGATTGGTCGCCGTAAATCTTGTTGACATCACTTGTGGTTTTTATGTTTCAGATTCAAGCCTTTGTGAAGATGTTCTTGGCGAGACGAAAATATCTAGCACGGTTGAGGTTCTTCCGACAAAACGTAAGTGTGCAGATGCGGTTGGTAAAAAGACGCAGACAAGACTGTTACTGTTCATAACCGAAAGCCACTCCCGTTCTTGGAAGCTCGTTTCCTAGGAAAGGAAGCTCACTAAACATGTTAAACAACGGGACCAAGTGAGGGTTCCTTGTTTATTATACTGTAGTAACCATGAGCGTCCACAGGTGGGCGCCGCCATAAAGATCCAAACCTTCTTCCGAGCCAGTCGGGCTCGAGCAGAGTACAAGATGCTGGGTAAGTTATCCGACGAAGCGATTGGCCCCAGGTCAACCCAAAGCCTAACGATCGCTCCCGTCTCAGTGCAATTGGACACGCCCCCCCTGAGCGTGCTCCGGAAGTTCATCCACTTGTTGGATTTGGGCGACGGCGACATCAGAGAGGAGGCGGAGCTAGCACGTCTTCAGCAGGAGGTGGTGCGCACCATCCGCTTTAACCGGCAGCTGGAGGCCGACCTGGACCTGATGGACCTGAAGATCGGGCTGCTGGTGCGCAACAGGGCCACTCTGCAGGTGAGCCGCTCCCATCGCCTCGTTGAACCCGAGGTCGGTGCCTTACTTGAGCGCCTCCTACAGGAAGTCGAGTCTCACTGCAAGAAGCTGACCAAGAAGAACAAGGAGAAGCTCTCGGACATGATGGACGTGGAGAGGAGCAAAGGTCTGAAGGCGCTGAGCAGAGAGCGGCGGCAGAGGCTGGAGGCCTACCAGAACCTTTTCTACCTGCTCCAGGTGTGCGTGCGTGCGAGACGGATCAGGGAGGTTTTCAGCATCCGAGTCCATTCAACGTGACGTTACGTTTCAGACTCGGCCGACGTACTTGGCACAGCTGATCTTCCTGATGCCGCAGAGTCGCTGCTCGTCCTTCGTGGAGATGGTCATCTTCAGCCTGTTTAACTACGGAGCAGACGATCGGGAGGCCTTTCTGCTTCTGCAGCTGTTCACGCAGGCGCTGAACTTTGAGATCAGGTCACATACTGGAGCTCGTTGCCTCGACTCTTCCTTACTTGCTCGCTCTTTGCGTCTTTACGTGTCTCTGCTGGCTTCACTTCAGAAATCGAGCACTGCCGGGCGCTTTTAGTGTTGCCTGAAGCTGTTTTGGCGCATTTTTTTGATCCACCAAATTAAGTGTTTTGTGACAATATGAGCATCAAACTTACGAAAAGACTCAAAAATCAGTTTCAACAATCAGATCTCAAGTCCAAATTTTTTGTCATGACATTGTTTTCCCAACTTGTGATGTAAAATGGTTGAGGTGTCCATCCTCATCTGTGGCAGTCAACAGTTGGAATCTAGAAGACCAACAGAAACAGCTCCGGCATTGAATGACTTCATGATTTGTAGGTGTCCACTAGGGGGTGCTGTGCTGATGAGTGTGTCGTGATCAGGTCCAAGGTGAACGAGCCCCAGGACGTGATCCGGGGGAACCCCTTCGTCGTCAAGATGCTGGTCAACTTCTACCGACACGAGCGCGGCCGCAACGTCCTGCGGGAGGTTCTGGGTCCGACGCTGCGGGACATCCTGGCGGACGGCGACCTCGATGTCAGGACCGACCCCCTGGACGTCTACAAGAGCTGGATCAACCAGACCGAGACCCGCAGCGGACTCAAAAGGTCTGAACGCACCTGGCTTGCAAATCTCCCCGCCTGCCAGGAGCCCGCTCACCTCTCACGTGAATGAAATCCGCCCCCCCACCCTCCAGCTCGCTTCCCTACGACGTCTCCCCCGAGGACGCTCTGTCTCATCCCGAAGTCCGGCGCCGCGTCGACATCGCCGTGGTCAACCTGCACAACGTGACCCAGAGAATCCTCAAGGCCATCACCTCCAACATCAACAAACTGCCGTATGCTGCCGCTGCCTCCTCCTGCTCCTCCTCCTCCTCCTCCTCTTTCAACACGTGTGCTTGTTTGTGCAGATACGGCTTCCGCTACACTGCGAAGGCTCTAGGCGACACCCTGAGGTCAACATTTCCGGCTGCCAACGAGGACGACGTCTACAAGGTAGCCCAAATTTTTCTAACTGCCTCATGTTGGCTTGAATGTGACGATGTCATCAGTTGATAGGATGAGTGGGTAAAATTAAATAAAAAAAAAATAAATAAAAAATCTAACATCAATTTTATGGCCGCGCTGTGGACAACTGGTTATCATAGCCGCCTCGCATTTCCGAGTCGGTGGGTTAAGATCTGCACAGCGGTTCACTTGCTAGCCAGTCAATGACTCCAAATTGTTTGCTTGTCTAGATGGGCCCTGTCATTTACAAAGTGAACAATTAAACACACCTTTGAAAGGAAGACTCTTAGAATCTTGCAACTTTTCCAGCAGGCCCATCATGCTGCGTTGACTGACGTGTAACTCGTTTCTGCACGCAGGTGCTTTGTAACCTGGTGTATTACCGCTTCATGAATCCTGCCATCGTGGCGCCGGACGCGTTCGATGTGCTGGAGCTTTCGGGAGTCCCGGGGGGCCTGCGCCCGGAGCGGCGCCACCTGCTGGGCTCGGTGGCCCGGTTGTTGCAGCGCACTGCAGCGGGCGAGCCCTTCCTCGGAACCGGCGAGCATGTTGCCGTGCTCAACCGCTACGTCACACACGCGCACACCACCTTCAGGTCATTATGCAAATTGCCGCCTTTTTTGAGCCAGGAAACGTTCTCTGTGCAATTAAGACTTACTCGGCTGTCCTTGTGATCAACAAAAAAAAAAATCCGTCTCCTGTAATCAAAGAAATATGTACTGACTACTTTGACCGATTCAAGTGTGCATGTGATCTGATCACGTGACAGGAAGTTTGTGTGGCGCGTGTGCGACGTTCCTGATCCGTCGGAGCACTTCCGGATGGACGAGTACTCGGAGACGCTGATAGTCAGCCGGCCGCTCATCTACATCTCGCTGGGCGAGCTGATCAATACGCACAAGGTAGGCGCTCGCGTGCATTCGACGAGCACTCGTCGGGCCGCTCCCGTTAGTGACGTGGTGGCTTGCAGCTGTTGCTGGAACACCGCGACGCTTTGTGTCCCGAGTCCTCGGACCAGCTCAGACTTTTGCTCGCCGACGTTGGTCCTATTCCCACCCTACAGGAGCTTGTGGGTACTACAACAGCCACAGGTACTCGCAGCAGCTGCTCGACCGATGATGATGATGATGACGATGATGATGCTGACGCCGGCGTGTTGTTTGTGTTCCGCAGCCGATCCAGGATGCGAGTGGGCTTGGAGCAAGATGGAAGTTTCTCTAACGCTGACAAACAAGTTTGAAGTTTTCGACGAGGGCGACGACAACTCGGCCGACGCGGGCATGCTGTTGCTCTCGTACGTGGTCGGGCTCCGCCACAAATTTGGGGAGGGCCGGTGGTGGTCTGTGCTCACGCCGCTTTTATGTTCAGCACCAAGCAGCTGATGGCGGATGTGATCCGGACGCAGCCGGGGGACACGCTCGCCGAAGTCCTGGGAGCGACCACATCGCCCGACCAGGTCAGATCGGTTTTCTTCGACATTGCTGGCATTTTGTGTGTCGTGGCCGAGCTGCGGGCGTTGTGGAATGGCCCGCCCGCCAATCAGTGGAAACTGCTGGACGCTTCGACGTTTGCCATTGTGCGTTGCTCACCGTCACTTGTGCAAACAGGAAGTGCATCACAAGGAGCTGATGCGTCGCCGCGCTCTCCAGGACTCGCGCACGCCAGACAAGATGAAGAGGAGCGCGTCCATCATGGCCGCCGCTGCCTTGAGCCTGGAGGAGAAGAAGCGCAAGATCGGCAGAAGCGTCCGGCGTCTGGAGGCATTGGGCGTCCTGCCGGTATCGCGCGGCCATCAGCGCCTCCTCAACATGATCGCGCAGGTGACACGCCGAAGGAGGCGCGGGCCGCTTCCGCTTTCCAGGTGTTGACGCCGTCGCTTCGTGCTCGTCGCAGGATGTTCGTAGCCAGCGTGTGCGCCGCTGCCGCCGGGGGGCGGAGCTTGTGAAACTGGACCAGACTCTGAGCGGCCTGCGAGACAAGAGCGGTTTCCTCGGCCAGCAGGCGGACTACTACGGGCATTACATCACTTCCTGTCTGGAAAAGTTGACGGCCGACGGGTAAGTCGCTCGCCGTTCAGCTACGCGGGAGCCGCTCCTCGGCGACCGTCGACCGTTTGATGTGTTGCAGCCGAACCGCCGATAAGAAAACGGCGGATGCACGAGTGAAGAAGAAAGCTCCTGTCTTGAGCTACACGGCAGCACGCTTGCATGAGAAAGGCGTTCTGCTGGAGATCCAAGACCTGCCTTCCACCCAGTGAGTGCGCACACACAATGACCAAAAAAAGTGTGACCACAAGGGGGCGTGATGACGTTACGTTCAACACCAATTTGGGATCTATATACTTGTGTTTACACTTTGCTTGTGTCACACAATTATGTTGTCATGGTGAACGCTCCCAAAAGTGCATTTCAAAGTTGGAAGTTTGTAGGAGATAAACTATTTCATATGCATGTTTCATTTGCCTTTATCTTGGTGTCCATGCATTACAGATCAAATGTTGTTAGTTGTAATAACGTTTAATTTAATTTTTAATAATGATGATTTTTTATTTTCGAGTGGGGGGGGGCATCTTCTGAAAATTGATGCTTTTGTAGTTGCGAGGATTCTGTCTGACTGATACCACGTTAAACACGAATCAAATATTTTATTTAAAGATCGTCCATATAATGACTGTACTTATTAATAGTTTCTCTGTACAAATAAGAACAAGTTATGGCTGCTCAAAATGTGTGGTATAAAAATTCTGTTAGAGTAAAAAAAAAAATGGTTGAGGAAAAAAAAACGTATGTACAGAAATGTGGTACGAATGAAGAGTTATCAAAAGTTGAGCCATCCCATAATAACGCCGGTGTCTCTTTGCGGTGAAGGTTCAAGAACGTGGTCTTTGAAATAGTCAACGGCGCAGAGAAAGGAAGCTTCCGCATCAAAGCTCGCTTCCTCGGCGTTGACATGGAGGAATTTCACATCAAATACCAGGTAGCCGTCAAAGCAAACCATCCACTTCAGTGGGAAGCAAGCACGCAATCAATCAAAATCAAAATCAATCACCCCGACTGCGTGCACGTGCGTTTAGGACCTCCTCCAGCTGCAGTACGACGGCGTGGCGGTGATGAAGATGTTCGACAAAGCCAAAGTCAACGTCAACTTGCTCATCTTCCTCCTCAACAAAAAATTCTTCAACAAATGAAAAGAATCTCGTCTGTGTGTGTGTTTGTATACATATTTAATATTTGTTTGTTTGTTTTTTTTCACGTTTCTCAATAAATATTTCGTGTAAGACAAAACAAGGAAGTGTTTCATTGAACTGACCAGCACGTTGACGGTTGCGTGTACACGACACATGCATGCACCCACGCGGCACTCAAGTGTGCTCGTTGCAAACGTGTGCTCGGCCAGCTCGTTTGAAAAGCTCGTCAAGATGAAAACAAAATGATCAAGCTCATCATGAATACAAGTCCGCAGACGATCTGGCGACGTCATCGCGTCAGGCGAGTCGAAACCGTGACGACGGGGGAGAAGTCTTTTTCAACAAAAGATCAAGCATAATAGGCGTCAATGTTTTGGGGTGCTTTTTAGCGCCCCCTTTTGAAGACAAACGTGTGACCGCGTGACTTGCTCATCTTGCACATGGAGAAAAAAAATGATCGTTATGATCAAATCAATAATAAACCAGTCTTGTCTGTCTGACAAGTGAATGTGAAATTATTCCTGCCCAGCAGGGGGCGACATCTGTGCCCACTTTGTAGCTCCACCCCCTCTTTGACCCATTTTCACGGTTTCCGTTCTAGCTCAAAATAGTCCGGTTCTGCCCTGTGTGGTCACTTTTCCATGACACATTTTCGGGTACTTGCGGTTACAACAGAACCAATCCTCCGAACTTTTTCCAACCTGGTTCTAGAACACGCAACAAGGAGCGGCCATGACGTCACCGATAAGTTTAGCCGACATTTACAATTGCAAATGCATTTTTATGACTTTGCAGCGGGCGGCTGTCTCTCGCTTTCCTAAAGCCAGAAATAGATTTTTGGGTTCTGCGTGAAAGCTTGTGTGCATTTTAATGCAAGTAGCGATGGGTAAATGAAGCTTCAAATCTGCTTCATGAACCAGTTGTATGTTGTAATGTTCATTTCATGTTCAGCCCTGTTGAAGAGCAGAATTGTCCCCCCCCCCAGTTGCAATTCACACATCCATGAAGATGTCAATCGCCATGGGACTCAATGAACTTCTCTGACAGAATCTCCTGGAACGTGGAGAGCTGCTTCATCTGTTCTGTCTGCATGGAGTGCCTCCTCATGAGCTTTTTTTTAACCTTGAAGTCGTGACCGCGTTTGGGTGAAGTCGGAGCCACGGGAACCAGGATCTTTTGAGCGCCGTGGACCGGCGAGGGGGGCTTGCTGTTGGAGCGGATATCCGGGATGGGTCTCTGTAGGTTGATGTTGAGCGGCGGCAGGAAACCGGGCCTGGTGTGGGATATACGGTCCAGGAGTAAGGTCCCGGAACCGCGGCGCTCAAGGAGTCCGGGGCTCCGTCGGCGCACGGCCGCGGGAGACACGGAGTTGGGAATGTTGTCGAGAGACTCCCGGGACACGCTTGTGACCAGGGAAAGGGGGGACGTGTTGTACCTCCTCCGCTCCACGGACACCCGGCCAGAGTCTGGAGATCCAGGGATGGATTCTGGGCTCGTGAGGCTGTCGGCCTCGTAGTGCTCCGTTCGGGTCAATTTGGGATGAGTCGAGATATGCGGACCTGCGTTTTCCTGGGACTCTGGCAGTATTTTCCTGCAATGTAAGATTTGTTGCTGTTGAACCTTGTCTGCCCAGGAGGAGGCGGGGAGGACCACACGGTCCTCGGAGCAAGACTGGTCTGTGACTTTAGGGGAACACGGCTCGTGGGTCTCGATGCTGTGTCGCCGTGACAACCGAGGTCCGGTGGGCTCGGTGAGGCATACTCCGTTGATGCGTTGAGTTAGACGGCAGACGCCCTCCGCCTCCTCCAGACGCCCCCTGATGCTCTCCTGAAGAACACCGCCAGACGTCAACGGCGCCACCAGGCCCCAAGGCTCGGAGTTGAGCCTCTTGAGCAGCTTGCGAGGAGGCACCGCCACTGCCGCCGCTCTCTTCTCTCCCTGAGGGCGGCCGTTGGATGGCGGCAGTGCGGAGGCCAGCGGGAAGCTGAAAATTCTGTCATCGTTGCCGCTATCGTCCTCCGCCGGAGACGATGTCACAATCTCCACGTCCGATGGCGACATGCAACCAGCGGTGGACGCGGGGGGCACCTTGTCCACCACGCTCGGAGACGGAGGAGAGTTCAGGTACTGCTTTGTCTTTTTGGTACCGGATGGAGACGTGTCGGTGGTAATGATGATGACTTCCTTGCCTTTGGCCCGGCAGGCATCCAGCAGGACCTGCAGAGTCTCGCGGTCGCCCTTGTTGAGAGCGTGCATGAGGGCGGAGCACCCCGAGTAGTCTTTGAGGCTGGGGTCAGCCCCGTTCTCTAGCAAGAGGGACACGGCCTCCTTCCCGGTCCGCTTGGCGCAGGCGTGCATCAGGGCCGTCCTGCCGCTCTTGTCCGGGATGTTAGGGTCAGCACCCTTGTCCAGCAGGTAGCGCACCATCCGGAGGCGGGTCCGAGGGTCCTCGTAGTCGGCCAGGCAGGCGGCCGACACCGGCGTCTGGCCCAGCTCGTTGCCCTCGTTGACGTACGCGCCGCCCTCCAGCAGCAGACGGCTCAGCCTCAGCTTCCCCTGGAAGACGGCTTTGAGGAGGGCGTTGCCTTCCATTTGCAGGGGGTCTCCGTCTCCCATGGTCGGCCCGGCCTCGTCCGGCCTGGCTCACCGAGAGGACTTCTCAAAATGTCGCCAGACCTGGGGGAGGAGCCAAGAGAGATTGTTTATCACAGCTTGTTTTGTGATGACAAAACAACAACCTTTTTTTTCGTCATTTCATATCAGAGGAAACGTAAGTTGTTTTATCACACTTCTTCAACACTTCTCAAAGATAATTTGCATTCAAGAGCGGCCGTGTATTTGTGTTTATATTTGTTTTCAAGCTATTTTCAACACTTTCAATTGGCTAAAATTGCGTGAAAATTACATTCGAAGTGGGCACATATCGATTTGCCAAAGACAATGAATCGGACCGTATTTGGACATGAGATTTTTCAACTGGCCCGTGACATCACAGTGATGTCACTGCTGGTATGGTGACGTAACAGTGACATCCCAGCTGGTTTTGTGATCTCACTACTGGTATGATGATGTTGATGATGATGATGATGTCACAGTGGCATCACATTAAAAACAGTAAGGTTAGATTTTTCTAGCAAGTATGCTAACGTCAGCATCTAACGGTCGTTTAGTGTTACGGAATGTTAGCATAGAATCATTTACCTGACATGTTGATGACGTCGCGGAGCAACAGCGCGACCGCTTGCACGCGCACGGACACGTTTAGCCGTCATGGTGATGATGATGATGATGATGATGATGATGATGATGATGATTTGACATGTCAAGTCTGCTGCCTCATATTTCGCGTCACGATCGCCAAAACTCCGCTCGCGCGCTCGCTCGCGTTCACGCACACGCACGCACACACGCGCGCGCGCACACACACACACGCACACCCCCACGTACACACACGAACGCGGGAGAACGCCAGGCTCCCATGACTGTGTGGGCAAACGTCAGAACAAATAGATTTCATTTTTCTTCATACCACCGGGCGAGAGAATCTTCACCATCATCCTCATCTTCATAGAGCCGTCGAGCGACCAACGCATCGATCCTGCTTTTCCTCCTCCTCTTCCTCCTCTTCCTCACTGAGCAGTTTAACCCTTCGCTGGCGTTCTCCAAGTCACGTGGCTGCGTTAGCGCGAGCGCATATTTGTCGAGATAACTTGATCGTCACCATAGCAACCGAAAATCGCCTACTGTTTGCAGGTGCTACAGGCCACGCCCACCGACCAATCAGGTGCCCAGCGAGTGGATTTGTTTTTTTTTTTTTTTTGGGTCTAAGACAAAAATATAAACGCACCACGGTTGCTTTCTGTCTCATCAGCATCTTGATTTGATTTTCCACACCTGTGAGGTGAATAATTTATTTCAACAAAAAAAATAAAAATCGCTCACTTATAGCTTTCAACAGCTGTGTAGTATTTGTAAAAAGACTCTTTTTGTACATGGGAAAAATTCTGGCTATTTAACTTCGGTCGTTACATTGCAATTACACTTTTAAAATGCATTATTCTGAAATGTTTTGGTCAATAACATATTTGTACATGGAGCACTATTATTTCATGGTTAAAAAACATTCTAAACATTTGATACGTTCATAAATGTGTACGTGGACATGCTGGAGCCCATCCCAGTTGTCTTCGCCGAGTAGGCGGGATACACCCTGAACTGGTTGCGAGCCAATCGCGGGGCACGCATAGACAAAACAACCATCCGCGCCCACATCACACCTAGGGACACTTTCGTTAGTGCATTCAAACAGTCCACCATGCATGTTTTTGGAATGACAGAAAACCCACGCAGGCACGGGGAGAATATTCAAACTCCCCATCGCCCTGTACTGAATTCAATGACTTCTAAGACCTGGTCGACCTCCAAGTCGACAGGTGGCGACATAACGCTGCCCCTGGGCTACGACTGCTGCCATTTCAGCGGAAGCTGGATTGTTATTGACGGAAATCAAGCTAGCATGTTTGACATGATTTTATTCGACACGTTTTAGTGTTTAGCCCTTCAAACTGATTTTAGTTCAACAATGAGGGTTCATTTACAAGCGAAGTTGCATTTACAGTCGTCCAGATTCTGGACTTGAGAATTGAGCTACTTGGACTGACTGAACAAAACGTCCTCAGTAAGTTGAATGGCTCAGCTACGTTTGTTGTTTATATATACGTATGTATGTATGTATGTATGTATGGATAGATAGCGTGGTGACGGAGGACATTTAATGAATCCCTTTAAAGTGTGTATTTTTGTGTGAGATTATGAATAGGAATCGGAATGAATAGGAAGTTTCTGTTTTTGTAGTGATGTCATCAGAAAAGACGCATGAAGAAGTTGCAGACGAGGGGGGTGAGCCTTTTTTGTTCAAATTAAGGAGCGCTGGGCTGGAAGACGAATGGAGGCCTTTGCCAGGTGATTGAGAACGAATATGACATCATCACATGATGATGATGATGATGATGACGACAATGATGATCATTTCTGCCATGTTGCTCAGGTGGGCCACAGCTGGAGGAGTCCAGTGAAGATGAGCTGGGCAGGCTGGACATCGATCTGGACAGGAAGTCCAGACGACACAACTTGACATCCGGCAACGTGCGGACCATCCTGCATGTCAGTCTCTTACACGCACACACGCACATAACACACACACACATTCACACACATCAAGATAGAAAAAAATGCCTCACACATTTTTTTGGGCACCGAGGTATTCAAATTACTCGAAAACCACCTGATACCATGAGTTGGACTTGGAGTTTTCCAAAGATTACAAGACAATTTACACAATGTCAGATGAGCGAGGTGGAACATACTTTTGTGTAATTTACCATGTGTTGTTTTCTTAGGAGGTGATTACTCACGAACGCGTGGTGGACATGATGAAAGCTGCCATCAGGGCCACCCAGGACATGCCCATGTTTGTAGGTCACGTCACCGCACGAGCATGGATAACCTTGAAAATAAAGCCATGACCATGACAACTTGTCTTTTGTCACCAAACCAGGAGCCAAAGATGACACGCTCAAGATTGAAGAGGGTCATCCAGCAGGAACAGGTGATTGATGAGCTAATACAACAAACCGTTCTTCATCCTCATCATCAGCTTCGTCATCATCCACTTGACCAGCTGTCCTTTGTGTTTTGTTGCTGTCTAGTGTCTCAACTGGAGTTTGCCCACAGAACAAAGTTTGCCGGTAAAATAGGACAGGCACATACCGCGTGTCAGCGGCCCGAGTCAAACGCTGATGCCGCCTTTTGTCTTTAAGCATCCCCAGTTTGTCAACATCCATCTTGATGCAGACGAAGACTCGTCAGATGAAGAGTACTGTCCTGGAGATGAAGATGACGATGACACGGCCGAAGAGGTTTGCCTTTGAACGCGCGCACACTGGCGCTGTTTTTTTTAATTAAATTTTTTTTTTTTTTTTAAGCGTGCGGCTTCTGCCTGTCAAATTGCTGCAACATTACTTGATGTTCTTTTGTTTGCTATTTTTGTGCTCTTGCAGACATTCCTCAGTGATGGTGACATCATTTCGCCTGACAAAGCTCAACATTGTAACGCCAGCTCCCAGGTAACCTTTGACCTCTCCCGTCTTTTTTGCAATGCGCTTCTTTGGTGGTATGCGTTGATATCACCTCTGGCGCAATTCTTTTTTTTATTTTGTATTGTTTTTAATAAAAAAAAAATTTTTCTTAGGGGCACTCGCTGGCCGCCGCCCCCCAGCTCACAGATACCGCAGGTCCCTCTTTCCTGGAACGTCTGAACGCCGTGGAGGAGGAGCTCAACTGTGGTCCCGCCTACGCATCCTTGTCGGTAAACATCTGCAGTCCGCCGCGTTTGGAACTCATCGGCGTGCTAGCTTCCCTTCGCTTGCCTTGCCCACAACATCAAGGGCCTCAAAGTCTCCGTATTGTTGTGTCGTGCAGCTGCAACCAAAATGGGCTTAGGGAAACATAAAAGACAACGGCTCATAAAATAATAAGTGTAAATAATAGACAGTAAAAATATTTGCTTGAAATAACGAGAAAAGCTTTTCACTCTGGGAATGTGGCCAAAGGGGAAAAAAGCTGGAATTTGATTTCGGAGACCATATCGGCCAGCCCTGCAAGTCGTACATTTGTTCTTGTGTGCAGTCTCACAGGACAGATGAGGAGGAGGAGGAGGATGAGAAGGACGAAGGCTCCAGCGGTTTGGCGTTCCGCACACGTTCTAAACTTCGCCTGGTCAACGTTCCCCTGGAGCAGTTGGAGGCGGAGCTTCTGGCTCCTGACATCACAGCCGACATGTATGAGCAAGGCCCCGTCCGCAAGAAGGAAGACCGCCATTGGGCGCGCTGGCTGCATGGACTCATGGCGGCCGACAACGAAGGTTAGGAACAGAGAAATGGTCCCCCCCCCATTGGGCTTAACTTGGGGAGAAAAAAAAACGCCCAAACCGAAGCAAATCTTCAGTGGCGACAGCGTTGCCGTTTCAAGCTGGAAATGCAATCACCGTTACGTTGGGTTATGTCAGTAAACAAAGACAATTTTAAGGTTAGTTGGGCAGTTTTTGCTTTTGACGTTATTAGCAAGCTAATAAAAAGAAAAAATGTTCCAGAACTGTACTTTTTGGAATGGAGATGTCATGATCATCTTTTGTGTTTGGTGTCTTCTTGAATCTGTTCACACTATTCAAATAGTGACTTTTTGATTTGTTTGTGCAGAGGAAGCCGACGATGACGACGATCCAGAGTATAACTTCTTGGACGACCTGGATGAACCCGACCTGGAGGACTACAGGACAGACCGGGCCGTTCAGATCACCAGTACGTGGCCGATGATTGAAAGGCAGCGTTCTCATGAATATTGCGTTTGTGAAACACGACAAAGCCACGAAACCCGGCCGCTTTGATCCATCTCAAGGGGTGACCTTTTTGCCACCTGCTGGTGACTGAAACTGACATCGCCGTGCCGGGCGGGCTCAGCTTGTGAAGGCGTGCTCAAATTCAGAAAATAGCTGAGCCGCGATTGGTCGTTACTTGAGGAACTATGATGTCATTTTCAGTCGTCAGCAAGTGGCAACATGGCCGCCCCCTTCAGATGGATCAAAACTAATCCTTATTCCACACATGCAATATTCCTCAGAATGCCGCGTTGTGATTAGAATATATTAATAGCTATAAAACTTGGGCTTGACTTCCCCTTTAATATCAGTGTGCAAACAGTAAATGTGTCTCCTGAATGACATTTAGTGGGCGGGACTAACGAGCACTGCGACGTTTAGCTCTTGGTTGTCTTAACAAAGAAAGCAAATCCAATCAGTGTTTTGTTATTTTGTTTGTAGCGGTCTCAATTCAATGTTTCTTTGGCTTTGTGCTTTTACGACATGAAGAATGGAGAACGCGTTTGTGGGCAAACGTTAAGATCAGGAGGGAGAATATTCCATCATCCTGTCCGTCGTCCTGCGCGGCTTCTTTGAGCCAGCGCAGTGAAGAAGAAGTACCCTTGATGAAGTCAATCGAATCAATTTTGTCATTTTGTTTGTACGGGAGTCACGACAAACGCTGCAGGTCCAGGAGATTTGATTTGTGAACTCTTCTCTCTCTCGTCTTCTCTTTCCAGAGAGAGAGGTCAACGAGCTGCTTGAGGAGCTCTTTGACACGGTGGGTTCATCTCGCTTTTCTCCTCAAGATGATGCAAGCCAATTGCTCCGCTGCTAGCCCGAGGAGTTGATATACTTTGGCGTGTGTGCAGCTGCAGGATGAGCAGCCAGCTGAGGAAGAGGAGGAAGAGGAAGAAGAACATGCAGCTGAGGGGGAGGAGCAGGAGGCCAGCCCCAACTTCAATGTCCCTCAACCCTTGTGGTAAGACGACAGTCCTTGACAGGACCTGTGTGTCCTGATGCGTCCTCCTGTTGGGACACTCCAGCAAAGATGTGCTGCGAGCGTTTGGGTCAGGAGGAAGAACAATCCGGTCCTCTGGTGCAGCTTCTTCAAATAAGCGCCGCGAAGGAGAGCTGAGCTGTAGAGGAAACATTTTTTTTTCTTGCAATCTGTCACTCACTTTGCTGGGAGCCTCTATGATGGTACTCTTTTGCCATGCTTTCACTTTTTAGCTTGGAGCCACCTTTAGCCAACATGCTAACTGCGCAAAGACGAGTGGTCCGCGAAAAATTCCCGGCCATGCAGCACAGGAGAGCCCTGCAGGACACGACCAACCAGCCGTGGCCGCCACCCGCACACACTACGTGGCTGCTTCCCAGTCCGCTGTGCCCCACCTCCGCCCACAAACTCCAACTGCAACAGCAAATCCAGCAGGTGCTCACCCTCTCCTTTCTTTTGACAAGCAAATGAAGAAATTGAGTCTCTTAATCTGTTCCCATCTTTCAGCACGTGCAGCTTCTGACTCAAGTTCATCTGCTGAGTCGCGACGTCGCCCCCCTGAGACACGAAGCATCTGTCACCAAGCACTTCCTGGTCAGTCACGTACACCTCAGAAATGCTGCTGACAAACGCACAAACCAAAGACGGATGTCTCGTGTCACGCAGGAGGAGCTGCAGCGTTTTGCCATGCGGCAGGAGCAGCTCCTCCGCGCCTCGTCTTTCCGGGCGTGCAACCTGCAGGGAGCGCTGGACCTTCTTCAGGAGATTGAGCGGAGAGTGGACCTTCCTCCTCCCCCGCCTCCCGTGTCCAGGCGCTGGCTCCCTATAATGTCTTCGTCCACCAATAGTAAGGACGCCCCCGATTCCCCACGTTGGCTTCTTCTCGCTGACATTTGCTTCCTGCTCTGTTTAGGCCACGCCTTCCCCGTATTGCCCTCTGACGCCGCCTGGCTGCTTGCGACACGATCGGTCTTTCTCTACCCAGAACTACTACCTGTTTGCAGCCTTGATCCTTCCCACCACACACGACCATGTCGCAGTATTTTTACGGCAGGAGAGGACGGGTAAAAAAATAAAAATAAATAAATAAATAAACACTACACAGAGAGAGAGAGAAAATATGACAATATGTTCTCACAAATGATGTCCATGTTTAGGCTGATTGTTTTATGGCTGAAGCACTTTGGGGGGACCGTTCAGCCAGAGCATTTGATCAGCTCTTATCTGCTCTGCAAGAGCGTTTGGAAGGTGACAAAACACATCCGGGAGATGAGTAGCTCCAGAGCACCGGGTGAAAATGTCCTTAAGGTAAATATGTGAAAAGCCCCTCATGGGAAGCGTGAAAATATCCCAAAGTAGACACAAATTCCCCTTTCCCTGCTCTTTGCAGATGTTCTTGGCTGGGCAGCTGGTCACCCCTCTGCCACTGACCTGTGCTAGAGTGCAACCTGATGACCAGCGCCCCCCTGTGGAGAGAGATACCTCCATCATGCCTGCTTGGCTCAAGGTACTCAAAATGCTGATGAAAGTTGCAGGGAGTCCCCGGGTTGCGGCCCAGTTCTGTTCTTGGGATCAGAAGGTGCCAAGGGAGCCAAAGTGCATGAAAAAAAACGGTGTTAGGCACTCTCTAACCGGAGATGGCGAAACTGTAAAGTCTTGAATGCAGTACAACCACGTATGGTCAGTCACGTTTCAAAGCAAGGCCACAAATGATTAGAAAATGATTTCTCATACACACAATAATACTCTACTAATCAAAAGAAAATGTCATTTTTATTAGGAATGACAGCATTGTTTAACGCTTTTCCTCCTATTAAAGCACTCAGCGCTTCAGACTGATGTCACATCTACAAACTGATGACATAACATCAGAAGCCACTCGGGGGGGGGGGGTTCAGTATCTTGCTCAAGGATACTTTGACATGGTCACAATGGCCGATGAGCGAACCCACAACCTCCAGGTTGGAAAACGATCACTCTCCCACTGAGCCAAGGCGCTCTTACAAATACTCCTTTTGTTCAGCTATCCAAGAAGAGCGGCCCCTATCTTGGCATTTGGCACACGAAGAAGTCCAAAGTCGTATTCCCTTGTTGCACAGTCTGCACATTGTGTCAAGTTATAAATGGTAAATGGGCTTCTTTCACTTGTATTGCGCTTTTTCTCTCACACTGGCTGCAAGCTGAAGTTTGAATGTACATAAACAACTGCAGTTTCACATACAGAAGTCATGGTTCTCTTCTTCTTTTTTTTTTGCGCTTCCATTTACTTCATTTCAGCACAGTCTCTTGTCCTCCGCCGTATCGCCTCTGGGATGCATTCCTCTGGGCTGTAGCGTCGTCGACCAACAGTAAAAGTCCAATAGTGTTGAAAGCCTCAGCAGCAAAAAAAAAAAGTCGAGGTTTTAATTTAGATTTTTTCGCATAGTCCTTAATCTTATGTAACTCACAATATTTCCCGCCAAAAGGTGAGCCGACTTTGAAAAAGTTCCCTTTGAACGGGCATTCCAACTTTAAATATCAGGAACAAAAATCCTTTAATAGGAATAATATTCAGACCCACTATGACAGTTTTACTTTCTTGTCAGTCGTCTTTTGTGCTTTAACGAGACTTACAATAGGTAGATCTGACACGCCCTTTTGAGCTGCGTGCTGACGGCAATGTTGAAGTTTGTCAATGCCAAGTGTCGGCACAGTCCATGTTTGCGGAGGGCACGAAAACCAGAATAACGAGGAATTGTACAGTTAACGTCGCATGAAATCATCTGATACATGTTAGATATGCACAAAAAAATTGGAATTGACCATTTTCATTGTCGTTTCATTTGCAGAATAGCCAAGAGGTCATCCAGAAGACACGCGTGAACACCTGTTCTCCTTGCTACCTTCGCTTCCTTCCCAGAGGCTGCAACCTGAGACTTTACCCCTCCCGCCTCAAAAAGTCCTCACGTCAACCTGGCCCCTCCCCGAGTCGCCTTTTTACCCTGGCCCATAATGCATCTCTGCATCCCATCTGTCCGGCCGAAAGAAAGACGGACCCTCTCCCGTCCTCTCGGCCTAACGAGTGCCCGACGAGTGCCGCTGTGCCTTGCTTGGGCGCTCCACTCAAAGCGAGCTACTTCCTCCTTGAAAGCGACGGCACGTCGCAACTTCTATCCTCTGCGGCATGGCAGCCCGAAGCCGTCGGAACTCTGAACGCGCCAATAGAGTCGCACGCACAGCGGCCAGAGGATGGACGCAACAAACTCTGTGAAAAAGCATTCGACTGCCAACGAGTTGGATGTCACTGGACCGGTGCGGGGGAGGACGAGCAAAGGCAGGATAAGGAGCAGGACGGAGGAGAGGAAGGACAGGGGGAGGAAGAGGAGCAGGGAGGAGAGGAAGAAGGACAAGGAGAGGAAGATGGGCGGGAAGGAGAAGAGGCGGGACAAAGGGAGGAAGAGGAGAATGGAGGAGAGGAGGAAAGACGAGGAGAGGAAGAGGAGCAGGGAGATGGAGAGAAGGATGAAGAGCAAGAAAAGCAGGAGGAGGAGGAGGAAGAGGAGGAGGAGGAAGATTTTGATGAGCTGACGCAGGATGAAGATGAGGAGGAGGCGATGTCGTCGGCGTCAGAAGAGTCTCTTCTGTCCATCCCGGAGCTTCAGGTAACATTTGCAGTCGGCTTCGGGGAGCGCGCCGAGCAGCTGACCTTTGACCCGAATCCCTTCAGGAGACCATGAAGCAGCTGGCCTGGCTGGCGTCCAGGAGGAGGCTGGGCCCCGACGCCGAGTCGGAGGAGGACCACTCGCCCACCTCGCCTGGGTCGCAGGAGGAAGAAGAGGAGGAGGAAGAGGCGCCCAAAGGAGACGAGGCCAGCGGGAGGGCGGCCGCGGCGGTGTCAGAAGATGACGACGTCGCTAACGCTGGCGAGGAAGAAGCACCCCGAGGAGGACGAAGAGGAGGAGGGAGACGAGGAAGAGGTTGTTTTTATTGGGGTTGGGTGCCTCTAAGAATTTTCCGTGACGTTTATTTGTTGTTTGTGGGCATCAGGTCAGCAGCAGAGTCGAGCTTTTGGAGGGCCGCGTCGAGCTCGTCAGGAGCGTCCCAAGAAAGACGAGAGCAAAGCGAGTCTGCTCTACGATGAAAACATGCTGGAGAACGACCCTCAGCGCCAAAGCAAAGATGTGGCCTTCGCTCAGAGTTACCTCAACAGGGTGAGACGGCGCCACAAGAATTTCTCAGCACCACACGATTGATATGGACTGAAAATAATCGTCTGCCGAAATCACATTTCACTATATTGTTAAATATTCTCATTGCAAAGTAACTTTACCTGCTGCAGTAAGCCAAATGTAACGTTTTGGATAGTGAGCAAATTAAATATGCTCGTTCCAAGACGTGGCTGCAAAAGGTAGACGGAAGGAGTGATTGAATGGTCGCGGCATTCACCAGACTCCAATCGCGGAAATATTCGCAGAAATTGAGAAATGCACCTCCCTTAAATGAGGCGAGCATATTCTTTGTATGGCTTCATGTGTCAATCTGAATCCAAGTCATGTCGTTGCTTGCTTGGCCTTGAGGTTCGGGAGGCGCTGCACGACGTCCCGGAGAAGATGGAGGAGTTTGTGGCGCTGCTGAACGATCTGGAGCAGCTGGAAGGACAGGAAGTGGTGGGCGTCTTCAGGAGACTGCGCTGCATCCTGGGACAGCGGACGGACTTGACGCGGGACTTTGCTGCCTTCCTGCATCCCGAGCAGGCGCTGGAGTGCGGACTGGTAAGGAGGAGGAGGGCGAGCGTCACGCGGCTTTCCGTCGTGGACGTTGTTGCGGCGCAAAGGAAAAAAACGCAAGACAGTTACGTGTTGAGTTTATGACCTTGCTAAAGAGGTCGGACGAGAGCGGCCTCAAATATAAAGTGCGAGATCAATAATATATTAGTTTTGGTTTTAGCGTTAGTTTTCATTAACTGGAATAACCTTTGGTGGTGTGTGCAGTTCCAAGAGCAACAAGCCTTCGAGCGCAGCCGGCGCTTCTTGCGACAATTAGAGATCACGTTCGGAGATAATCCGTCTCACTACACCAAGATCATCAAAGCTCTGCAGCCCGGACCGCACCTCAGCCCCGGCGACATCGACGAGGTATGTCCCCTCCACCATCCCTCGCTCCCTACACCCTCCGCACGATGTGGCCGCTCGTCGTCACCGTTGCTCGTCTGTCGTCGCTCGTCCCTCAGCTCAAAGCTCAAATGGCCGCCCTGCTCAAAGGACACCCTCATCTGCAAACGGAATTCTGGGTGTTTTTCGATGAGCTCCGTCCGCCGCCGGCTCGCCCGGGACAATTCGAAGAAGCTCATTGGCTGGAGGAGGGCGGAGCGGAGGGAGGCGATGGGGGAGGCCGCCTGAGCGGAGGCGTGGCCGACGGCGCTTTTGAGGAAGTCACCTTACCGGACGTGGACCAGGACAGACACAAGATGGACGCCGCCATGAGCCGGTGCCAGAGGAGGAAGCTGCGGTCGCGCGCGGCTGACGAGGTGGGAACCGACGGGACGCCTCAGGGAATCTTCCTATTCTTGCTCAATTTTCTACGCTTCTTCCTTTCTTGTCAGGAATCCAATTGGCTGTACCTCTGTCACCACTCCAAGAGCCGCACGCACCGTCGCAGAGGATGCGCTCGCTGCCACCGCAACAAGGTGTGCCTGCGCTCCGTCAACGAGGCCTGCGGCCGTTAGCGATGTAACGCCCCTGTCGCTTCCTGTCCAGGCCTCAGCGGGCATGTCCAAAGCCATGAAGAGTCTCGACCCACTCTACGCTCAGACAAGCTCCGCCTCGGAAGACAAAGACGGCGAGCGGAAGGTTGTCGACTGTGCGCGTGGCAGCGCACCGTCGTGGGAACGCTCGTTCCCGTTGGCCGACGACGAAGAAGCAGATGACGGCGACAAGGGGGAGCTGCCGCCTGCTAAGAGAAAACGGGAAGAGGATCTCCACCCACCCTCTGTGGCCTCCCTCTCGCCTCCCGACATGCCCGTGTGCGCCAAGAACATTTCTGTCACGCCGAGTGGCGAGAAGGTCATCCTGTGGACCAGGTGTGACCCCGCCCTCTGCTCTGGGAAGGGGGAGGCGGGCCGATCTCAATAAGCTGAGTCTTCTCTTTCAGGGAAGCTGATCGAGTCATTTTGACCACGTGCCGGCAGGAAGGAGCCAATCAGAACACCTTCCAGGACATCTCCGGTCTACTCGGCAACAAGACTCCCAGCGAGGTGATTGGCCACCTCGTCATGCGGGCAAACGCCCACCACGCCACTGTCAGTCAGTCGCTGATGTTGCTTTGATGGTTTTGTTGCAGGTCTCTCGGCGCTTTCGGGATTTAATGTGTCTTTTTCAGAGCGCGGCTCGTCACGCCGGCTCAGACGATGAAGGTCCGCCCTCTGAACTCGAAGCCACTGAAGAACAGGACTGAGCTTTTTAATCACGTATTGCCTGTAAATAAGTGTTTGGTGCTCGCCATTGAAAGATTTGATGAGAATAAAATGACCAGCAGATTTATTTTGGTTGCGTTTTGACTGTCAATCTGAAAAAAAGCTTTTGTGCAGTCAGTTTTGCGTTTGGAACCGACGTTTCTGTTTGTCGGAGACGTGATCAGTTGAACCGAGGAAGTTGACGTCAAACTTCATGGTGCGAATAAATCTGCTTTTATTACAAAAGCACAAAGCAAATGTTTGGAAAAACTGCCAGGTCAAGCTGACGTCGCAGCACGTAGTTTCAACCCCGCCTCTCTCTTTTCATCCCCAAAACCTCTGTCGGCCGACGCTTGCGGTAGCGTCGAGACGCTGAGGCGAGCTCCACATGGATGCAGACGACTCGACGGTGAAAATGAAAACCAAGTTGGCTATCAACATCACCAGACTGGGCAGCAAGGACAGGCCCAGTCCAAAAGCGCGAACGCTGCTGCCGAACACGGCGGCCAGCCAGTAGACCAACCTGCGGAAAGAACAAGGTTGCTATGAGCCAGTCGCGCCAGACCCCGAAGCAAAACTCTTGCCGCCGCACCGTCCCAAGACGAAGATGATTGCGAGCAGGGGCACGAGCTTCAGCTGCTCCTGGCTGAGGTACATCGCCATAACAACCAGCTGCAGGAAGTACATCAGGAAGAGGCTGATGGACTCCCTCGTGTAGTTCCTGTGAACGCTGAGGTCCTCCAGATCCGCAGACGTCTCCGTTTCTTCCAAAAGAGGCCTCACCACGCCAAACCTGAGACGGGTCACGCCCACCGCCAGCCAGCCTAACCAGCGCAAACAAAAGTAGAGCTTAAGTCAAACGGGCGGAAGGCGGGAGGGGGTGGCTTGCTGGGGAGAGTCGTAGTCACCCAGGACAATGGGCGTGGAAGCAAAGACGGAGCAGCGCAGCGCGTAAAGCATCCTGAGGGGCGCGCCTTCCAGCAGCGGGGCATCAAAGGGCAGGAAAACGAAGCCCCCCCACACCAGGAAAGGAAAGAATATTGCTGAGGTCATCAGAGACACGCCCACCTTCAAGATATCTCGACTGGGGCAGCCACGCCCACCTGAGACAAAAAAAAACAACTTTATCACACCTGACCAGAGGTGAAAGGTTTCCCAGTATTTACCTGTGTCGGGCGACCTTTCATCCCAGTGGCCATGTCGCTTGAGACCTCTCGCGAGGATAATCTCGTCCGTTTGCCACAATGCTTGGGGCTCGCACTCCACGCCATGATTTTGGGCCCCCTCGTGCTCGTCCATGCGTGTCAGGCACACTTTGAGTCTGTACGTCAAGTTTCGCAAAGCCAATTTAAAGGTTGTAATGTCTGACCTGAATAACAATGAAAAGTCTCTTCGATAAAAACGGTAAGATTAAAAAAAAGTTGCCAGATTTAAATAAGCTTTAGCGTCCGCCAGTCCCATTTTGTCACGAACATTTGACGGTGGATTATTTATAGTAAAGAAAAATAAGAGAATTCAACGACCATGTCAAACAGTCTATTTGGTGAGTCGAGTGAGCATTTTTTAGCAGTTTGTTTTGGCAAGCGAGCGTTCCATGAATGACGTCACTCGAGAGAACATGACAGCTATGACGTGATCAACTGTAACCTGACTTAAAGTCAAACTTAAAAGCCGAACCTTTGTGGGGTGGGGTGGGAACAAATCATCCGCGGTGGACGACTGCGAAATTGTTTGTCAGATTTCGCAACTATTGTGAGCACTCTTCGCCGATTCGATGCTAACTTGTTTACGACGATAGCAAGAAGTCAAACATTTGAAAGGTTTTGAATGAGTTCACCTGACCACTCAGCGCTCCCGTTTTGTGTTTTTTTTCGGTCTGTCCGTGCTGGCGTTGGGGGGAAAAAGCAGCTGCAAAACAAAACAGGTGTGCGCGTGTTTGTGCTCCAGGTGAGCGACGTCAAACTCCTCCTTTGAGGTAAAGTTTGAAAGCGGAAGTGGTAGCATTTCCAAACGATGTCATTCTTGTATTTATGTATTCGCACTATAACGGAAATACTTGTTTTATTTATCTCATATTTACTCTTAAACGTATGTTCAACCACGTGGTTCAGTAGGCTGAAGGTAGTTTGAAGTTGAAACATGAACTAGACTTTAGTTTAACTTTCAACTTGACTCGTACCGCGAGCACCAGCAGGTCGCCCCCAAGGACAACATAAGTAGCTCGCTGCCTTGACTGGCTCACCAGTTGTGGGACATGGTGATTTTCGAGCAATGTTGTTGATGGTCATATGAAAATCAAATGATCTAATCAATGTGATAAATAATTTAGATGACTAAATAAATATAATTAATTAGTAACACGAAATAAAATCGTAATTTGAGCCATTTTATTTCAATAAAATTGGTAGCCCATGTGAGGGAATTTTTGCATTTGAATAAGACAGTAGCTATTAATGACGTCACCGTTGCCTCTCTTTGTGTCGGTTTCTCCCTTTCATTACACCGGCGTACACCGATTGGGCGGGGCTAGCGCGGCTGGTTCCACATCATCAGAAGAATGTGGCACCAGCCACGTGACTTCCGGCAAGATTTTGAATGGCTCTCGAGCGTCACGTGGGCATTCGACACGTTGTCATAGCGATGGACTCCACCCATACGACCCCGCCCCGTCCTCCGTCAGGTCCTGACGCAAAAAGCGAACGCCTCCGGAACAGAGTAGGCGGGGCTTCGTGTAGGCCTGCCTCACGCATTGGTCGAAGCCTCCTTCAGCGAACTGAGCTACGATTGGACAGTAGCTCCAATGCCGTCTGTCACTCCCGTTCAAGCCCCGCCCCTGTGCCCAGACTGCAGACTGCTCGTGGACCGGGACCCGAACCACTACCAGAGATCGATCGCTGATCGATCGATTTACTGATTCTTTTATTGATTGACTGAGTGGTGGCTCCACAAGGACACTTGTGCGGGATGTCCCGGCTGTTGGAGGGAAGAAACAAGGACAAGATGAAAGAAATGAACGCAAAGGTGAGCCCGCTTGAAAGCAAAAAGAAAGAACGGTAGCCGTCATTGATTATTGATTATCGATTAGTAGTTGTCCAAAGCTTCAGTTACAAGTATGAATGTCACTTTGAGGCCATTTTCTTTGGTTCCGCTTTTTTTCCCCCCTCTCTTTTTTTCTCCGCCACCTCGTGGAGCTGGCCGGTCCGCTTCATTTATTGTTTCTTTTTTCTTCTACCTTGAGTGTGAAAACCCGATAATTGATCTGTAATCGGTGTTTTGGTCGCTTGCTCGGTTTGCGTTTGCCACAGTGGGAAGAGTTTGTGTGTAAGTGTGCGTACGCGGCCCCGCGCGCTTGTGAACAGAGGCAACTTGGCGGAAATTTAACCCCCCCACCCCCCATCCTTGATATCCGAAAAAAAATTACTTGACCCGTTTTCACCCGGCAATAGCGCGCGCGCGCGCGTTTGTTATGTTTGTTGCTGTGCGCGTCGTTCTTCTTCTGAGCTTGGCGTGTGCGTGTGCGTGTGCGTGTGTCCGTTACTCGCAGCGTGGCCGCTTTGTCCTGCAGAGGAAACGGGTGGGGGGAGGGGAGGCCCTGCGTGCGCGTGCGCGTGTCCAAACAGGAACTGAAAATGTACAACTACATTATCCCGGTCAATGGGGACCAGAACCACCCGCGAAAGGTGAAAAACCTCGAAGTAAAGGTTAACTTTATTTTATTATTATTATTTGTATTATTTATTTTATTTTTAAGATTCTAGTTCAGGTAAGCTGTGCCAAGTCAAACTTTAACAAACATTAACATTATATTTGCCTGTGGGTTTGTACAAAACCTCAGAGTCAACGCATCTCTGTGAAACAAAGCGTTTTTTCCGCAATATGGATGCCGATAGGGCGGTATTTCATTTATTTATTAATTTTTTTAAATCCAATATATTTTAGAAAACCCCACAAAGCACAGACACCACAAACATGAAGCACAAAGTGGCAACATTATTTTACAAGCCCCATGTATGTGCTTAATTAACATTGTGAAGCGCTGCTAGAAGAAGGAGTTTCCACCTCTGTCAGAACTCGAGCCCGAGCGAGCCGTGTGACCCTTAAGGTGTTCGATTCCTGTCGTGTTTGAAGGAGGAGTCACTTTCGGGCCTTTTTGACCTGTGGTACTCCGGAGACAGCTGATGTGCAACTGCTGGCCACGCCAAATGCGGCTTTGATGGACGCTGAGTTCAGTGAGGCGATGGAGAACCACTTCTGGACTGCTTGGATGAAATTATGCTGGACCGTCCGGCATCTCAGGAGAGGGAAGCATTAACACTGTTTTGTGGCGTGCTGCTCCTCGACTCGTGTGTTCGCTCAGCCCCACTGCTAAGATCTGTTCCCAGGGTCCGTCGGGACGTCGAATCTCAAATTCAAGAGGAGCAGTTTGCTTTTCGTCCCGGCCGTGGAACAATGGAGCAACTCGACACCCTCGAGAGCTCTCGAGGGTGCATTGGAGTTTGCCCCAACCTGTCTATGTGAGCTTTGTGGGTGGGGAGAAGGCCTCTTGGACTGTGTCCCCCGGGTCATCTTGCAGTGGGACCAGACCCACTGACTCGGGCTGTTCGGTCAAAGTACTGACGCCGGGTTTAATAATGGATGAATCGAATCGAATTGATTTTCCTTTTCATTGCCCGAGATCGATGTTTAAAACCATAAATCCTTTTTATAGGTGTTTTCCCGAAGTGACTTCTCGCGTCATGTGAGAACTCGTCACTACGCGAGAGTAGCGTGTCAAAACAACATGGCGGAAGCACTGAAATGAATGCCAGGAAGCTTCAAGGCAGACGTCTGGAAGTTTTTGGGGTTTTAAAAAACACGAAGACCGCAACGAACTGACACTTTGTGAGACTGTCACAGGAATGTGAATGTCATGAGTTGACAGTGTGTTTTTGCCACTTTAATTACGCAGCTCGTCCTGCGGTCGGGATTCATTTAAATGATTCATGTTCAATAATACGTACGTGATTAATGAAACGCAAATGGATTCAATTGTGAATGTAAATACACATATTTACTCGCGCACAAAATTAGAGCGAGAAGTTTGTACTATTTACAGCAGTCCATGCGAAAGGAAAATCGTTACTGCGTGAAATCTTTAATGGAATCGAAAAGCATCAAAGTCAATTGAATCAAATCCAGCCCTTGTGAATCGAATCGAATAGATTTTACAAATCTGAATCGATACCCCGCTCGATCCAGTACCACCGATGTACAAATTTGAGCCGCATCGCCCACAGCAGGAGTCTTCAATCCTGTTCAAGGGCCTGTCCTGTCCTGTCCTGTCCTGTTTTCCATCTCTCCCTGCTGCAACACACCTGAACCAAATGTCCAGGATTGTTATCGAGCTTCTGCCGATCTTGCTGATTATCTTGAATCAGGTGTGTTGCGGCGGGAAACAGATGGAAAAACAGGCAGCACGCCGGCCTTCGAGGGACAGGATTGAGGAACCCAGGCCTTCCCTACCGTAACTGGGACTTCACATGAACCCAGAAGTGCCCTATCGGGTGCTGTACGACTCTTTTAGTAATTCGGGTTCCTCCAAAAAAAAAAAAAATCATAATCTGCCTCCGCTAAATTTATTTCGCATGTGTTAGGTCATGATGTAACATAACAAAGACAAGAGAGAGGGCGAGAGAGGGAACATTTTTATGACAGCGGCAGTGCTTTAATGTTTAACCTGCGGTAGCATTTAATTAGTTTCTCCCATCTCCTCTCAGGCTTAATCCCAAGATAAGATAAGATAACCCTTTGTTTGTTCACAAATACATTTGAGTATCAGGTATAAATGCATATTCACCAAAAGTCAGTCTTGGTTCCACTGGATCTCAGCGCCGCCGCCATACAGTAGGTCACCACTTCTTATTGAACACACTTCAAAGTCTTGTTGGCCTGTTTTGAACTGGTTCAGCTCACAATTTTTAGGTATGAATACATGTTCCTCCAGGACAGGTGAAATTGATTGCGGGGTGCCACAAGGGTCAAGTTTAGGTCAGATTCTTTTTTTGAATCTCAACATGCTTTGCTTTGGGAACGTCTGCAGGAGATCCTCAATCCGCTTTCACAGTTATGCGGATGACACATCTGCTGACAGCACAAGGAGGGATAGAATCTCGATGTTATTTTTGACTCTGGGCTTAAGTTTATTCCACATTTTAAGAGCTTAACTACGAGACAATTTCAGCTTTTTAAGAATAGAGCCAAAGTGGCCCTGTGTCTCGCTTACATGTTCCACAGTTCCTGTGAGGTGTCATGTGGGCGTGTCTTTTGCTGGTGGTCAGGCTGTGTGACTGGAGTCGCATGACACACGCACACACACACGCACACACAGCCAGTGTCTTGAGAGTCTTGTCAGCTGATTTCTGAACTGTTTAATGCGTTGGAGATGGAAACCCATTTCAATTCTTTCCATTGCTTCTTTTTTAATCGTGTGAGCAGAAGTGACAAATCAGCTTGTTGACATTCCTTCTTTTGTTGTGTCAGGACATGTAAACACATGGACATGCGTGCACCCGCTTCCTGTCCTGTATGTGGGTGGACAAAAGTTAAAAAACGAGAAGTTGCCCTCATTGCTTTTCAAATGTGCCGCCTCTCAACTTTTCATTTCTTGAGGTCACCTTGGGTGTGTGTGTGTGTGTGTGCGTGTTTGCGCATGTGTGTGTGTGTTGTCAGAACAAAGAGAAGGAGCGAGTGAAGGAGCGCGAGAAGGAGGCTCGCTCCAACAAAGGTCACCTGTTCACATCCCTCACCGTCTCCTCCACCACTTTGTGCTCGGCGTGCAACCGAAGCATCACCGCCAAGGAGGCCCTCAGCTGCCCCGGTAAATCGCACGCATCGTCCAGACAGTGACATTTATTGAATGATTGACCTGTCTCTAATTGGTCCATCCGTCTGTCGTGCGTGGCAGGTTGCAACGTGACCATTCACAACCGTTGCCGAGACAGTTTGGCGAGCTGTGCCAAGATGAAGCAGAAGGTAATTGAGAAATGTTTATTTTTTTTGTCGACGGCGGTCAAACATTTAAAAAAAGAGCCACACAATATTTGCACCGATGCTGAATCCCAGTTCACTTCATATCCCCCCCCCACAAAAAAAATTAAATTATTGTGATTACCGTATTTTCCGGACGATAACTCTCTACTTTTTTCCTTGATTTTGAAACATGCGGCTAACACAAGGGTGCAGCTTTTCTGTGTATTTTTTTTCACCACTAGGGGCGCTCTATAGTTCAGAAAATACACAAAATAAATGTAGAGGTTTTTTTTTCTCTTGGGTCTGTTCTAATTAGCAAAGTTGTTGCCGTGTTATAAGGCACAGTTTAATGTTAATGTTAATGTTGATGGACCTTTATGTGCATTTACAGAACAAAATCGTTCTGTACATGCAATAAACAACTAATTTTTCAAAACAGAAAACTGCGGCTTATAGCCTGATGCAGCTTGTATATGTTCTTTTTTTATTTTTATTTTTTTAAAGAGCTGCTGTGGCTTATATACACATGCGCCTTGTAGTCTGGAAATTGCAATCATATTTTTTTCATAGTGGATCAGCCCTAGTTTCCACAAAAAATGAAAAGTGGTTTAAAAAAAAATGGGCAAAACAAATACGCAGTACGAGTCCACTGGACCTGTCTCTCCCTCTCTCACATCTCTGCTTGTCCCTTCCTTGCCTGCCTGTCCGTCTGTCTGGTTTCCAGCAACAGAAGCTGGCCATGGCGAGGAACAGCTCGGCCCTTCAGAACGTTGCCCTGCGGGCGAAAAGTGAGTTGACTTGATTCCGCTGCTACGCAGTGGAGGTTGTGTGCGTCTTGTTGTCGTTGCGTTGTAAAGATTTTGTCCCGTTGCTGTTCAGCCCCAGCGATGAAAGAACGTCCCAGTTCGGCCATCTACCCGTCAGACAGCCTCCGCCAGTCTCTGCTGGGTTCCCGACGTGTCCGCTCTGGACTTTCGCTTGCCAAGAGCGTCTCCACCAACAATATCGCCGGGTGAGTGGAAAGCACCATCCGCCTGTTCCTCCCGCCCACGTGACATCGTAACGAAAGCCGTCTGTCTGTCCTTCCGTCCAGCATGAACGAGGACCCGGTCGGCCTTAGGAGGATTCTGTCTCAGTCCACCGAGTCGCTCAACTTTCGGAGCAGGACCTTGTCCATGGAGTCGCTCACGGACGACGGTGCGTAGATTTCCGCAACCGCTTGTCGTCTGCTCTGGTGCGATGAAAGTGAAGGCTGGCGTTTCCTTAGGAGAATGGTGGTGGAGCCCCCTGCTGGAGGAGCTGCAAGTGGAGGGCCGCAGTGTTCAAGCCGACAGTTGGAGTCTGGTCGTGGAGCCCAAATTCCTGCAGACGCTCCACAAAGACCTGATAAAGCAGCAAGACGTCATCTACGGTACGCCACATCAGCTCGAGCGGACAGATGCGTCCATCGGTCCTTGTTGTCATGACAACGGTCCGTTTGCTCGCCGCGCAGAGTTAATTCAGACGGAATTCAACCACGTCCGCACGCTACGGATCATGGAGGGCGTGTACCGGCGAGGTATGCTCGAGGAGGTGATGCTGGAGGCGGGCGTGGTCCATACCATCTTCCCGTGTCTGGACCAGCTGCTGGAGCTTCACACTGCCTTCCTGGCCCAGCTCGTGGCCCGGCGGAAGCAGGGCACCGCCGAGGGCAGCGACGCCAACTTTATCATCCCAAATATCGGAGAGTTGCTCCTCGCCCAGGTGATAATGCCACACTGAAGGCTGGCGATGGCGGAAACGGGAAAGGTGACAATGAAATCAGTCCGGAGCGTCAGCGTGCGTGTGTGTGTGTGTGTGTCCAGTTTTCAGGTCAGTGTGCAGACGACATGAAGAAAGTGTACTCGGAATTTTGCAGTCGTCATCCGAAAGCTGTGAAACTCTACAAAGAGGTTCTAACTCGTGACAGGAGACTGCAGCAGTTCATCAGGGTGAGCATGTCCGCCTGAATCTCATGATAAATGCGCTTTGACTTTTCCACCTCACTCAAAACGCTTCACACTGATCTCATGTTCACATACCGATGGCGCTGCATCAGGAGCAGCTGGCGCAATCTTAATCAAAACCTAAAACGTGACCAAAATCGAGTATTGGAGCAAGAGCGAGTGACGCGATCTGAATCGGGTGCCCTTAACATACTCCTCAACGCAAACAAAACATTTTTGCTGGATCTTGGACATGTGATCTTCGTAGCAGGACCAAAGGCTAGACCTAGCGCTTCTCAATTATTTTATGTTACGCCCCTCCTAGCAAGAAGAAAACAATTCGCGCCACCACCACCCACTCTCCGCCGCAACTCTAAATAATCCATTTTAGTTGCAAAACAAAAAAGGTAATACTTGCTGCGCACAATAAGCAAGGAGCGCGCCACTGCCAACGACTGGAGTGGAGGTGCAATTACACTTTATTGTTGTACGGTGAAAAACACGCCCCCTCAGCATCTCAAGTTAGCTTAGCCGTTAGCATACATCTGTGGACGGACGGACGGACAGCTCCATCGTTGTTTGCGCTCCACCGGTGATCATTGACCGTTGTCCACTAAGATTGTTGCCTTGTGACTGTTTTCCCATCATGCTCAGCGCGCCTGCCGCGGTCCTCTCCTGCGTCGTCACGGCGTCCCGGAGTGCATCCTGCTGGTCACCCAGAGGATCACCAAATATCCCGTTCTCATTCAGAGGATCCTGGACAACACCAAAGGTACGCCACTGCCCACGCAACCATTTGGGATCTGCGCGCCAAAGTTAAGCGCTCACCACCGCGTCACCTCCTGCCAGGCAATGAGGAGGAGGTGAGAGCTCTCGAACGAGCCTTGGGCCTCCTCAAAGAGCTGATCATCTCGGTGAATAAGGAGGTCCTGGAGCTGGAACGGACCAGGAGGCTCCAGGAAGTCCAAGCCCGGCTGGACCCCCGGGCTCGAGCGGAGGTGCGTGGCGGCGGCGTGTTCCGAGGAGGAGAGCTTCTGCGAAGAAAGCTCCTCCACGAGGGAATGCTCCTTTGGAAGGTTCAAGGCTCCAGGATGAAAGGTACAAGATGGCAGACCGGCAATCGCGTGGGTGAAGCTAACCCAATCACGTGACTCGTCGTGTTTTATGTCCAGATGTCCACGTCCTGTTGATGTCGGACATCCTGGTCTTCCTCCAGGAAAAGGACCAGAAGTTCACCTTTGCGTCCTTTGTAAGTTCTTTCCGATGACCCGAAGAAATGGGTCGCCGGCCTGCTGGCGCTGCAACGTGTGTGTCGGTGTGTTTGCGTGACAGGACAAGCCTCCGGTGGTCTCCTTGACCAAGCTCATTGTCAGAGATATAGCCAATCAGGAGCGAGGGATGTACCTGATCAGTGACTCCACCCCACCGGAGATGTACGAGCTCCACGCCTCCTCCAAAGAAGACCGACGCACTTGGATGAACGTCATCCAGCAGGCCTCGCTCAGGTAGCGCCGCTACACCTCTTTTCTTTTTTTATTATTTCCAATATGCATGAATATAAAAGTACAATATAATACAATAACTTATGGGAAAACAAAGAAATGAATAAAAATAAAATCCTCATTGGAAAATCCCTAGTTTTATTATAATTTTTATTATTTTATTTCATTTCATGGATCATTCGAATAATCGCATAAAAATGAATTTTGCTTAACTTAAGGTGCGAGTATGATTTTTGTTCTCATGTTTGACATTTCAAAATTTGGGGCTTAGAATATGCGTGACTTTTAAAGTGGAGTCTGGTGAGTGACGTGGGAGGCAGCCAATCAATTCTGTTGGCACGCGTTTGTGTATGAAAGGACGTGTGTGTTTATTTTGTCACTTCTCGCACCGTTTGTGTGCGCGTTTGTGCATGTGTGTGTGTGCAGTTGTCCATCCAGAGAAGAGTTCCCTTTAATTGAAACGGAACACAAAGCTTTACTGCGACGACTCAAAGGTAGCATCGCCCGTCTTCATTTTGTTCATCATTGTCCTCTTCTTGATCGATTTGATTGTGGTCGCGCCCGTCTTGGTCAGCGGACATCTTGCAGAAGGACCGTGAGGTTTTGGAGCTGCTCCAGGAACGCGTCACTTTGTTTACGGAACTGGCCGAAGCAACGGGACGAAGCAGCGTCGGGGAAGGGACGCCAGAAGTGGGCGGCACATCGTTCCGATCATCCGACAACAGGAAACTGTTCCGAGCGGACGCCGCTCACGCTCCTCCCGCCGAACCGCTGCTCAACGGCGCCATCTGTGAAGGTGAAGACCAAGGTGTTGCGCCGTTGACCTGGCGGAAAGGATGACGGACTTACCGTGTTTTTATTTTTTGGGGTCTTTAGTGGACAAACTGAGCCATCTGCTGGCAGGATGCAACATCATCAAAGCGTCGGTCGCCAACTGCAACCAGGAGCTGAGCAGTGAGGAGCCGCCAACTTCAATCTTTGGTGACTAAGAATAATAATACGACATCATCGTTGTCCTGTTGTTGTGTTTGCATCAGATGGCGAACCTGCGACACTCAACCCTTCAATCCAGCTCAACTCTTCCAAGGTAAGAGGAGACATGAATGAATGAAAATTAGGCGTTTTTAAGTCGACGGTATGATGTACTGGCGTACTACAATAAAGTGTAATTGCACCTCCGCTCCAGTAGTTGGCAGTGGCGCTCTCATTGCCCATTTTGCGGAGCGACTATTAACTCTACGGTGTAGGTTTGTTTTACAACGAAAATGCTTTTATTTATAGTTGAGGGGAGAATGGCTGGTAGTGGGGGGTGCGCGAATTGTTTTCTTCTTGCTGGAGGGGCGTAACATAAAATAATTGAGAAGCACTGGGTTAAGCGCTCGTATGGAGCCTTTGAAACATTGGCTTGATTGTTTCCTTGTTCTTCTTGCAGGACACAAATGGAAACCAGCTGCAGGAGGCCACGTTGAAAGAGGTGACCCTTCCGTCACGCGTGTGTGGCGAGCATGTATCGGCGTCCGTGATTAACGTATGCATTTGGCAGGAAGTACGCGAGCGTCTGGTCAGCGTGAGCGCTCAGCTTCACGCTCTTCAGGTCAGAGGTCATCGCCGTCTTCACTTGGCCGAGCTTCCTCTGTGTTGACTCGTTGACTCCGCCCCCAGGCTGCCGTCATTCGCCAGGACTCGATAGTGGAGTTGTTTATCAGGACTGGCCCCGCCCCCGGATCCTCCCCTGGACCCACCTCCGGTCCCCGCCTCAGCCGATCGGTGTCGCGGGACACGGGTTTGGACGGCGGCGGCGAGGCGGCGGTGCTAAGGCGGCAAGTGGAGCTTCTGCAGGACGAAGTGTCGCGGCTGCGGGCTCGAGAGGAGGAGCCCGGCAAACAGGAGGTGCAGCCGTCCGGCAGGAGGAGGAGCAGCAACGGAGACCTGAGCGACATCATCAAGGGAGACGCGGTAGGGAACGGGCGCTGCTCTGCAAGATGCCGGCCGCTGCAAATAGTTTTCATGAGCGAGCGCAATTTGTAACGTTGGCACAATCAAACATGAACTTTTACAACTTTCCCAGCACCAAACCACATAGAGCCTTTCCAAAGCAGTTCAGTCTACACATTGTTAAAGATTTCCTTTGCCCCTGGGGCTAAAAAGCGAAGTGCGGAGAGTGTCAGGCACTGAAACGCACGAGTGCTGTCATGGCCAAAGTCTTGACTTGTATTTGTTGCTGAGTTGTGTTATTTGTAAAAAAAAAACAAACAAGACTGGAACCTCAAACTAATTAGTGTGGACTTTTGGGAGCAAAGCGGCTAAAACGCTAGATGCTGGAATGGAAAGTGCGGTTGGTTGGCGTGCAAAGTGAGCAGTGAGCCAAGATAGTCCGGAGCAGAAATTTGTGTGTGTGTTCTTGACGAGCTGGCCAATGAAGCGAGGACGTAGGACGTTGAGATTAGCGGTTGTTGGAGTCGCTGTCTGGCTAGCTTGCTGATCTCCCAATTTTTTCAATCAGAACCATTCTAGAAGAAAGCCCTAATGGGTCGAGAGCGCCTCATCCGGCTTTAGTGGACATGTGCATGATGACAACACATCTTTGTCCGCTGTTGCCGAATCTTTTGATTGTACGGGTCGTTGTCGGGCATTTCACGCTAGGAAGTGGCGACAGCCGCGATCAAGGCTGGAATGACAGCAACAGAATTCTCCTTACCGGAAAAAAAAAAACATTTATCTGAACAAAAGAAATCTAAAATTTGTAGCAAGTGACAAATTGAATAGCAGAACCATTAGGAGACAGAATGTTGCTGAGTTGCTTGTATTGTGGGATTCTTTTGGTGCTATGAATACTAATCCGAACCTGTTATTTGAAATTAAAAGTTCAAGTTCATCATCACCAATTCGCGCCGAAATTAACTTGACAGCATTACATCGTTGAAAAGTTTAGATTGTTCCTCCTCTGTTGGGAGAAGTCCCCTTGAGCATAATCATCATCGTCGAGAGAAAAGAAATTGTGTCCAAACAAGCTTGTTGTTGGCCCACTTCATTAGGAACACGTACGTGCACGTGTTCCTAATGAAGTGGCCTTTAGAAGTTTCCTGCAACTTTCCACTCACAATTTTTTTTTCTGCTTTGCACGTTGACCAGGCAAGGAGGAGGCGGGGCAGTAGAGAGCTGGAGCTCCACCCCCTTGCTCCATTGGCCACTCACGACCCGCTCGACCAATTAGACGGCGTTCAGGAAGCCAACGAGGAGGAAGAAGGCCAACAAATTGTCAAGATTTCCCCTCGCTCTGACAGCCCAAGAGGTCAGTCGCTGGTTCAAAGTGCAAAGGTCGCATACAGTATGCAGAAAGCGTTTGTGTATGCCTCGCCGTCAAGAGGTCTTTGGTTGCTGGCTAACAATAACCTCTGACCTTTTCAGACCTGCAGGACATCCCGGAGGAGAGCGAGTGTGGGACTGAGCCCAGTTAATGTCTCACCATGAGGTCACCGTGATGTCACTGGCGAATAGAAAAGAATCCGTGCAAAAAGACGTCATTTCCTGCTCCACGAGGACTTTTCCCAATAATGCTGTCTTAACTTAAAACAGGAAGCGCATAGGAGTGGGTGGATCTAGTGACGTGTGTAACGCTCACTAAGAGACTTGAGTACACTACCCACAATGCCTTTGGAGAACATCGTCATGACTATTTATTTATTTGTCTTCATGTTTGTCGAAAAAGACTAAAACGTTACATCCAACTTTTAGTGGCTGATGAAAACAAAGAGGGAAGTTGTTAGCCTGTTAGCTAATAAGTGACTTCTTCAAGATGGAGGGCAGACATTTGTCTTGGGGACTTATCAAGACACTTAATTTCCTGTCCAGGCAGGGACCTCCTGGCTGCTCTTAATTTGTTCATGTCATATTTTTTTGTTGTTCTCAGGAGTACTTTTTTGTTGTTGTTTTTTTTTATATATATATAAACGTTTAAAGAACATGTACATTATTTGTGTTTTAAATACTTTAGAAATCAACTAAGCTGGTCATTACTGCTGCATGCTCCCCTGTTCATGAAAACATTAGGCAGTGTTTACGAACTACAAACTACGACAATAAAGGACTATTCTAGGCAATGAAATGATTTGAAAATGATTTTATCGACGAAAACGTCGGCGAGGGCTGTCTTGCGACATCACTTCCTGTTCGCAACAACGCGGAAAAAGGCGGAGTCAAAGCTATTAGGTGGTTGAATACGGAAGCCGAATCGAGGCGGACCGGACCATAACCAAGACCACGACCAGAATCTGCGCCAAAACAGCCAAAAACTAGAAGCACGCGTCCTCTCTGGAGACTGAGAAGAAGGGGCGACACGTTGTTTTCTGCGTCATTCACATTCCGCCTGCTAGCTGCTATCTGCTAGTTAGCCTGTTAGCTGCTAACGTTTGAGGAGTCGTCCAGGTAAGTGTCGTGTCACACGCACACATACTTTTTGCTAATAGGCTAATGAGGCTGTGAGGGCGGTGGTCCTCTTTAAGTTACACGAGCGAGTTAACATGTTGCCCACTTGCGTCACTGAATTGGCAAACGCCGTTTCTCGCAAAGTTTGCCGCTTTCTACTGCAATTGAGAATATTGAGCAAAGCGAACGCGCCATGACACGATCGTGTTGTGACGTCACACGACTGAGCTACACGCCCGGACCCGCCCGAACCTGCTCCGCGGCACCTTGGCTTCACCGGGGAATGTCTGTGATTGCGCTTTCAATAAGCCGCCTCTTTGATTTATACGCCTTATTGTGAAATTCAGCAACTTCTGTCGTGTTACTTTTCTTGCTGTCATTCGCCGAGCTGCTCCGCCCCCTCCTTTACCTGTTTCACCCTAAAAGAAACTTCCTGCGACTTCCTTGCTAGAACAAGAAGAAAATGAGCATTGAGGCCGTGAAGAAGAAGATCAAAGTTCTCCAAGGACAAGCGGAAGAAGCAGAAGAACGAGCAGAGGTGCTGCAAAAACAACTGGAAGATGAGAAGAAGGCTCGCGATGAGGTTAACTCACACACATATCTGAGTGACCTTGACGTTGCGTGTGCTAATTGGCTCTCATGTGACTTGCAGGCAGAGGTGGAAGTGGCATCGCTCACTCGCCGGCTTCAGATGGCAGACGACAGCCTGGAGCTAGCACAAGAGCAGCTCACTCACGCCATCGGGAAAGTGGAAAACCTGGAGAAGGTGGCCGACGAGAGCGAGAGGTCAGCGTGCACGCGACTGGTGACCGTGTTGATGATGACCCTGTTGACGATGATGATGATGCTTGCAGAGGGATTCGTGTGATTGAGACTCGAGCCATGAAGGATGAAGAGAAGATGGAACTTTTGACAGTTGAGCTCAAAGAAGCTCAAATCATCGCTGAGGAGGCTGACCGCAAATATGAGGAAGTAGGCAGACAACACACGTGGACGCGCACACACACGCCAGCTATATACCAATTATGGACCAAATGATAATCTCGATCATTTTGACCCATATTTTAATCACAATTATTGTATAACAATTATTCAGGATGGTAGGGAATACATCTTGGGTTTTTACTACAATACTTTAACACCAACAGGATGTCAAGAGTTTCAATGCAAAATGAATTGTTTTTGAATGAGGTCTAATGATATGAATCAGTTTTATACAAGAATGAAAGTTTTTTTTTTCTTCCAAGGGCTGGCTAAATGTGCTCCCGTCTTGTTGAATTCCATCACTTGCCAGAATTCGAAACAAGTCCAGACAACGGATGTCGCCATGTGCCGTTTGCCCCGCAGTTGTTGGCTGACTACCGCTTGACGAGAAACGCAGCACAGCTCACCTTCAATTTGTAAAAATGGCCGACAATTTAATCTCGGCAAGCAAAATCATTATCCCAATTCGTCAATTTACGGCCGCACACCGCTGTGGAGTCGGCCTCCGCGCTGGAGCTTTGGTGCTCTGAATTTTTCAAAGTCTTGTCTGTCCGTCCAGTCATTTCCCGCACTGCCTATCCTCACTAAGGTCGTGCACTGGCGTACTGGATGTAGCAAATATAATTAGTGCGAGTTCAGAAGCATTCCTATTTGCATTTTTGATGAGCAAACTTTGCCATCTAGTGGCTTCTGCGGGCTCCACGCGATGACGATGTATGGCGTCAATACTTTTTGCTTGGCTCGAAGCTTGTTTCAAATCCAAATGTTTGTTGACAGAGGTTGTGTGGCACGGCGAGGCTCGTTTGCTGATCACATGAGCATGTATTTGATTGACAGGTGGCTCGCAAACTGGTGATCGGGGAGCAGGAATTGGAGCGTGCTGAAACCCGAGCTGAGCTATCTGAGAGGTTACACTGACACACACACACACCCACGCATACTTGCTTTTTATCCCACATGTTTAACGGTAATGCTAGCAGCAGAGGAGTTTGGGCCAATCAGTGAAGCGATGTCAGGTCATGAGCGACACCTGGCTGTCAGTCAGCCAGTTCACCTCTGACCTGCGGCTGTCGTTTCTCAAATTGACCTGCTCTTTCCCCCCACCATGTTTGTGACCGTATGATCTGATCTCGGCCCCACAGCAAATGTCACACGTTGGAGGAGGAGCTGCAAAATCTCCTGACCAGTACCAAAAGTCTTGAGTCACGGGCCGAGAAGGTGAGAGCTGCGTCTTGGGCCGCGTGCTGGCTCAGCGTGTCATGTCTTGCCGTTTGTCTTGTAGTACTCCGTGCTGGAGGAGCGCAACGAGCTGGAGATCACCAGTCTCAGGAGTAAACTGATGGAGGTGAGACACACTCCTGAACTCGCCCGGCACCGCGATTGGTCGGAACGCGCTCGAGTCTGCACTTGTGAAATGGCAGAGCTTTCAATCGTACATATCAAATTTGATCAGGACAGACTTTTTTTTGGGAGGCAACACCAGCAAATGAACAACGAATGCCCTCGAGTTCGCTACGGGCATGCTTTTGGTCATTAAATCAATTTGAGTCAAGCCAACCAACACAACAATTCTAACGTGAACCTCTTCTCGAACGTCGATTTTCTTTTCGAGTTGCAGAAAACACCCCATGACGAATGCTTGTGGCCGCCGTACCGTCACTCACGAATGGATTGTCTGTAGATGGCTCCAAAGCACTACTTTTGTAAAGGCGCAAATCTACGAGGAGGGGCTGGGGCATCCATTTGCATGATAAGAAACTTAAATCTTTTCATGGCACATCCTCTTCTCGTGCAGGCAGAGAACAGGGCGGATTCTGCCGAGCGCTCTGTGGCCAAGCTGGAGAGATCTATGGAGGCGCTGGAAGGTGCGACGTGTCCCAATCGACCAACGACCCTGGCCTGGCGAGGCGTGGCGTGATGCTGACCTATGTTTGCATGTTTGCAGAATCGCTGGCCGCGGCCAAGACGGCCAACACGGAGCTGCAAGCCTCGCTCAACCAGACCATGGAGGAGCTCAACAACTGCTGAACATTCCTCATTCTTTTCACCTTCATTAGTGGGATCAATAATCAACGCGCTCTTGATTTCCTGCTCGCTTTGTGGGAATGTGCTTGGAAGGGAACAGCCAATCCGATTTTTCTGCCAAACCTATGGGGCCAATTAAGCGTTCCGACTCGCCTCCGTTTACCGCGGCGGCCGTCACTCGTTTTAGGCTGCGATGATGTCGTTGTGTGATGTCATCACAGCTTAAAGTCAAGGGGCCAAAGGGCTTAGATGTGCCTACCTGATCAATTAAGTGTCACATGGTCTTATGCTGTGATGAGGTCATCATGACAGCTTTTTTTTTTTTCTAAAATAAAAGCACCGAGTTAATTTGTTTAATGTCTTTATTTGTGTGAGTGCTCCCCTTAAAGTGTTGATCGATTAATCAAGTGGAACTCACATGATTGGTCACGTTAGCATTAGCAACATAGGAATGAAAACGCGAGCTAGCTTCCGCTCTTCCAAATATTTGTCTTTATTTGCCG
Organism: Idiotropiscis lumnitzeri; assembly: GCF_059441095.1. Classification (NCBI taxonomy): domain Eukaryota; kingdom Metazoa; phylum Chordata; class Actinopteri; order Syngnathiformes; family Syngnathidae; genus Idiotropiscis; species Idiotropiscis lumnitzeri. The sequence continues at coordinate 1,712,411 of NC_142400.1, forward strand.
GGTGAATTATCGATTGAGAGTGGAACACGGGCAGCGGTTTGTGCGGCATAAATGTTGAGCAAAAAGGTGACTCAAAGGTTTGGCACCTTGCTTCGAAATGGAGGCAGTCGCTGACGTGACTGCACTGCCCTGTCATTGGTTCAGTCCATGTCACATGATTTATGGACGCCACCTTCTTAAGATGTGCGTTTTATGGCCACCATGTTGATGATCACAATTGATTTTCTTTGGAAATGAGAGCCCTGCAGTGGTCTTTGTCATTTTTGGGCCCTTTGTCCATTTTTTTTTTTTAAGACAAGGCGTACAAACTTGACGTGTCCTGGGCGAGGTCAAACAGGGTTCCTGAATATCCTTCAAAAGTCTTGAAAGGCATTGTATTCTATCCATGAATCTAAAAACTATTTAATTAGAATTAAAGGCCATTCAATCTTTCAGAAGTCTTAAAATTGTTAACATAAGTAGGACTTTGTAATTGAGAGGATAAAAAAGCCACAAATTCATGAAGCGGGTTATTCCAGGACTCTTAAGAGCAGAGGCACATTTTTTTATGTTCTGTTGGACAACTTTGTGTTTTTGCTCTTAAATTTCATTTCAAATGGAAGAAAACGTCTTGATTTCACTTTCCTTACGCAGCAAGAACCCTGGTAAATATTATCGGTAAAAAAAAAAAAAGAAAATCACTTCAATGAGATGAATGATGAATTGATTTCGTTTCCAGGTTGGTTTGTTTGAAAAGGCCAAGATGGTTTGCGGCAAAATGGCGTTAAACTGTCAATTGCGTCACTTGGTGATGTTATGCAAAGCCGGCTAACATGATGGCGCCCGTGCAGAATTCCTCGAAAGTGGCTTGGTTGGCTTCGCTCCGTCATCGACGGGCAGCTTCCACCGCCAGCGCCAAGATTGGCCGCAACTGGTCGTCCAACGAGGGCGCGTCGGCCTCGTTGGTGATGGTCCAATGGAAGTCCACCCCACTGTCCAACCCGCACTCGGACTCTGCATCATCCACACCTGACGTGCGTGCGCACAGACACATAGATCAGATGGAAAAAAGGTCAAAGTTCATCGGGTTCACGCTAAATCGGATTGTGGCTGATCCTACCCGGGGTGAAGATCCAACCCCTCCGCTTGCGTGTTTCTTCTCGACTTTCCACGCGCACGCAGCGAGTCTGTTGAGGATACTTGGCCCAAAACCACCGAAGGTCCGACATCCGCCGCGCGTCGCTCACCACCTGAGAAATCACAGACCAAGACGACACTAACGGGTTGAGGCGGCTGCACCGGAGTGCAGGGACATACCCAAACGGGTTGGTGCGTTCCTCTGGTCGCCAGGCGGCAGAAAAATCCAGGATCTCGCAGTCTCCGAGCTTCGCCCCAGCTGATCATGTCGGCCCGGTAGAGCTCCTTATAAGCGCCAGAACCGGAGAGCTGCTCCGAGTCCAGGCCATGTTCCTGCACAGCGCGTTTGACACCATGACGACGACACGAGCCTTTCCATTGGAGACCAGATGTTGCGGGCGCGCGGTGCACGTGTCCAGCCAACTGGAGGCCGACTTCCTGTTTGACTTGTCCCACCATGTTGGAGAACAACAGCTCAAGACTTGCGACGTGCGCGCGTGCGTGACTGGTGTGACGTCCGTCTTACTTGCATCCTCCCCCTCACTGTCCACTTTTAAAACTCGTCTTGAAACACATTTGTATTGTTTGGCTTTCGACTCGACATTGATTTAACATTTTTATTGTATTTAATGTCTATGTTATTAGTTTCTTATTGAAACTGCCTTTGTTTTTATATGACGCGGACCACTTTCTATGCAGCTATGGTTGTTTTTAAAGCGCTCCATAAATAACGGTGACTTACATTGCTACGCTGGATATTTATTTTAAAATCCAACACTATGCATAATAGCGATCTGGATATTTTTCTTGTAGGGTTTTGAAAAGTGTATTCTTAAATTTGGGTTTTGGTTGAATGCATATTTTATTAACTGGAAATGTATTTTACGAGTTTAATGTTGTTCTGGCGCGCTTGCTAGATTAATTCAAGTCATTCTTGTTCTCTAGCATTTCATTCCAAAATTTTGACGGTCTCATTATTGATCGCGGGGTGTGCGATTGACCCGAGCGCGAGTTCGACGTCACTGACCTGAGCGTAGGCTTTTTTGAGGGGTGCAGAAAGACGAACGATGCCGCAGACGTCTCCTCCTAAACTGCAGCACAACGACACACATGACCGATGAGCGATCGATACGTGATCATCAGGATAAGCGGAGTGGACTCTACCGATCGAGCATGACATCTGTGACGTAATCTTTCCCAGACTTGCGTTTGCCGCTGAAAATAAAAATGAGTTTTGGTTCCGAGTGGGGACTTTCTATAGCAGCAGAGTCATCCATCACACCGAGATGCCAATTTGCTGGTTGATCAAATTTTGCTACAAGTCAGATTTAGCGAAAGATACCGGACGTGACGCATTGACCTGAAGCACTTCACAACAAAGGGAAAAGTTACCGCCATGGTCACATCACATTTTAGTTTTTCACGCAATTAAGCGGCGACAAATTAACGGCTAAGTTTTTTTTCCTCGCTGACTTTCCCCCCCCCCCCCCACCCAGTTATGTTGTTATACTCTCTTAAGTTTTTGTATAGCTTTTATTTTGAAAAGATGCGCGCCACATCCGGGACAAAGTTGAACTGCTTACGGAAGAAACATGGCGTCTTTGGTTCTACGCCGGAAAACTTTTCAAACTTTTTTGGCGGTGAGCCCTACTTTTTGTGTAAATGCATTTAAACACTGTTTGATGACCCCCTCCCCTCCATCATTTGTGATTACTAACAAGCTTTGCGACTTTTAACGTGTCCGTTAAGTCGTTCACCTTTGACACACTTTGCTATTGATTCCATTTTTTTTTTTTTTTTTGCGAGCATGTTTGAGGACGGCTGACCTCGTTCCGGGCACGGACGTCTGTTACGAAAGAACTTACAATGCCGCTTCCTCGACGTCAGTTGCAGTACATTGTCAGTCGTGAAGAACGCCTAACATTGATTTCTCCGCGACATTTTCACGTTATTTTCCGTCTCAAAGGCGAAAATTGCACCGTGTATGGCATGCGTGTGTACCAATAAGTTTGGGAAAACTGTTATGTACAAATTATTCGGCAAGAATGACTTTTCAATGTTCTCTAAAGGCAGTGGTTTTCAAACTGGAGAGCGCGCCCCCTTAGGGGGCGGGGTATCTTGAACTCGTTTCATTTTGAAGTTATGTTACGTGCAGAATGAAGGCGTGCTTAGCGTTCCTGGCGTCATATTTCCATATGTTATCAAAGCAGTTCACTCGGTCAGGCGCGGTTGCGAGACCCGCGGCATTTTTAAAATTTTGCTCTTTCACAAGAATGCCGAGCACGCATTCGGTATGCACTTAGCATAATTTAATAATGAAAAGTGTTCATGATTCTTTTTTCACCCTGTTCTTAGTTGAAATGTGGGACAAACCGAAAATCTATCGTAGTCCAACACAGGAAGACCCAAACCCCAAATTGACCCAGGACCTTACAGGTGCTGTGGATGCATGCAAATTGTTCATTCTCCAAATTAATTCATTTCAATCTATGAATCCTTCTCCTTTAATATCATTGGATGCAAATGGATTCAAGCGTCCACCAAGACGCACTTTGCATCCGTCATGTTGAGCGTTTGCTTGATGTGGCTGCGTGGCGCCTTGTCAGTCATATTTCCACAGCTCGCCAGCCATCGCTCAGCAGCCGCCTCTTCCCCAATCTCGCTTCTTCCCGCCGCTGGAGGCGGCCATGCTGCCGCCCGGAACCTTCCAGGGCCGGGTGGCCTTCATCACGGGAGGTGGGACCGGTCTGGGACGCGCCATGACCACCACCCTCTCCCACCTGGGGGCGCAGTGTGTTATCGCTAGCAGGTCAGATGCCCGCCGGTGCCGTTTGATGCAGTCTGATTTCAGAATTGGGCCTGGCGAGTCCCACACCGCTCTGGGGTGAAGGTTCGCTATTGAAGTCTATGTGTGGTCTTAGACTTACAGTAAGTGCTTATGGTACAGGAAGTTGGAGGTCCTACAGAAGACGGCAGAGGAGATCAGCGCTGAGACCGGAAACGAGGTGAAAGGTCACTCAAGCGGCATGACACGCTGGTCTTGGTTTCAGCCCACCTGACTCGTTGGTCCGGTCTTATTGTGATGTCTCAGGTCCACGCGGTCCAGCTTGATGTCAGAGATCCTCAGGCTGTCACGCGTTGTGTGGAACACATGGAAAGTCTGACAGGCTTGCCTGATGTAAGCACACGCACGGGTGCTGGTCGTGATCCGACATGTTTGAGATGTGAGGAAAGAAAGCTTGGATGCATCAATGATTTGTGTTGATGAGTCGTCGTCACAACATTTCCGTAAAGATGAAAATGGAGCAATCCGATGAGTCATCAGCCTCGCTTATCATTTGAGACGCTTTGAATTTTTATTGTCATCGTCTTGCTGCGCGTCATCGGCAGATGCAGCGAGACATTTGCATCATGACCAGCAGAAAGTTGGCTTGTCGGATGACGTCAGCGTTGTGCGCGCAGGTGATCATCAACAACGCGGCAGGAAACTTTGTGTGTCCGTCGGAAAATCTGTCGCCCAACGCCTGGAAGAGCATCACCGACATCGTCCTGAACGGCACCGCTTTTGTCACGCTGGAGCTGGGAAAGCGATTGGTCCGCAGCCAGAAAGGTCAGAGGGCGTCGGAGCGTTCGGGCCGGCCAAGCTGACGGCTCACTCACTCGCAAGCCGATCTCCGTCAGGTGCCGCCTTCCTGGCCATCACCACCATCTACGCCGAGTCGGGCTCCGGGTTCGTGGTCCCCAGCGCTGCCGCCAAGGCCGGCGTCGAGGCGCTCTACAAGTGAGTCACGCATGCACGCGCGACAACAACGTGGTCGCCATGGTGACTGGAGCCTCGTTGATGGGGTTGCCCCGTTGTTGAAAACATTTTGACATCTGACACAAAACGTTTATTTTGACGACTGCTTTTAGCGTGTTAATTTACGGCACTGTGCTTAATATCACGATTTAGTGCCATTATATCCCACAATTCC